>NW_009625159.1:1070-7877 GCF_000690535.1 Cariama cristata | reverse complement strand
TATGCAGGCACCGTACTGGTTTGGTACTTCAGTGTACGGCTAGTTGTAACTGATCTATTCAGACCCACTTTGTTTCGTTACCATGGGAGAGAGCAAAATTATTTTCAGTAGACTTTTCACATGGAAACTGTAGCTACACAATATAAGGTTGGCATGGAAGTAACAATGTCAAAAGACAGACAGGTGTTGAAATCTGCTTTTAGAAACAAAGCATTAGAGGAAATAGTGTTTTACTTCTGTTACACCTACACCAAGTTCGGTTTGGTATCGTTGCAGTGGATGCCCAACCACCACGTATGACTGCTCCACGGTATGTGTGTATCTGGAACCAAGATGTTATTTCTCTTCAGGTAAATGTATAGTGTGACTGAGAGGGTGGAGTTCCCAAGGGTCGGGAAAGCCTCTGTGTGTGTGTGCACATGCATATGACTGTACATACAGAAACTCATATGGGTATGTGGTGATAGTGGGGATCAGTGACTCCAAAACCACACACACGTAAAGAAGTTCTGCAGTAATTTGAGTCTGATGTGCTCAGGTAAGCCCTACGCTCAGCTGCAGGATCTTCAAGCAGTAATCTCTCTTGCCCAACATCTGACTACAGAACACTTGACACAAAGCCACAGGTAGGTGACTGAAAAGCTGGCCTTCCCCTTTGGAGGCGGGGGAAAGGTAGTTACAACCTGAGGAGGACTGAGCATGTTAACAGCTGTTCTATTCTTCAGGGGTTGCCAACGTGCATCGAGGTGACTGAATCCATGTCCCACCTCAAGCTTGCAACGAAAGGGCACAGTTCAGTTATCCGTTCATACTGTCCTTGTTCTGTGTTGTCTTCTGGCCTGTATGACTGCAAGGCATATGACTCCTTACATGCACCTGGGGTTGGGGCGGGGGCTGTGGGCCTTCATCCTGTGCTCTGAAGAGCCTCAGCTCTGAAGGACTGGGCTAATGTAAGTGGTTACGGTACCCAGGCGGCTCTTGTGGCAGTCTCTGAGTGCAGGAATGATGAAAAAAATGGTAGCTGCTCTAACTGATGTAGTTACAGTTGGGTATGTGGACAGGGAATGAAAATATGAATCCCCCTGTGCTCCCCAGTTGGAGAATCTTTGTGAGCTGTATGGTCCACATGAGCTATACGGCCCATGTGACCTCTGGGCCGTGGGCGGATAAGCATCAACGTTGGCTGATAAAGGCTGCCCTTGCTGGGCTTTTTGATCATGTTGATACCACAGTAGCATCAAGTCACAGTCTGTCTTGGTCTTATACCGAATCTACCCAAAGGTGGAAATCACTTCCTTGCCCTAGTTTTATTCTGCAGATGCTCTGTATCTGAGATTTTTAAGACATGCAATTAGATTATATTAAGAATTATGGGAAACTCCTGAAATAGCAAAGTGTAAACAAATGTGAACAAGCGTTCATATCCTTCTTGGGTGACGAAGTAGTTTGGCTGTTACTTGCATCACGGCAGGAGATGGAGTCCCCTTTATCCCTCTCATTTTTTTCTGTTGTGTTTCATCTCATGAAAACATTTTTCTGAAAACGAAGCTATTTTCTTTCAAGTGCTTACTGCCACTCAAATTTAACTGTAATCTCTATGTGCCTCTAATCCCCACTCTTAAAGACAAATGAGGGGAAATTTTAGCAGCCAATATATCCAGAGCAATTGTACAGCTTCCTTACACAGAATATATGTAGGTGTACTAGAAATTGAACACCAAAATTTCTCTCTTAACATAACTAGTCCTCTGGGCCATGCAAGGAGATTGTTTATGCTATCAAATGCAAGCATAATTAAAGGTAAACACTATTGGTAAAACCAACTAGTAATAATGTGACCACTGATACCTGTAGCAGAGTGAAGGTAAGTGTGAACTGAGCTCATTAACCAGATTAACATTGCTGAAGGTGATATGAAATGAATATTTTGGGTTTTTTACCATGCATTCTGCAAATATTGCTGTTTGGCTTCCGATACTCAACAGTGTATTTGCTTTAGAGAAAGTAGCTATCCAAAATAAGTCTGAACATCCCATATACAGCACCATAAAAACATTTGGGATGCAAAGCAGGTGTTTGGGTGGAATCCAATTTCATTTGGGATAAAGCAGCCGTAAATTTGGGTGGCTGTCAGACTTAATAGACTTAATTCTTCTTCTTTTTTTTTTTTTTTTTAATTTTGAGTTGAGAGGGGATCTCGCTTCAAGATTCTGTGACTGCAATATTCTTTGAGTATGTAGATGGCTGGGCTTTAAAACACAGGCTTTCTCTGTGACCTTCAGAACAGTTTTGGAACATGGTACTGCAGTGGAATAGAGGTTGAGAGTCGCACCGTGGAAGTCAATTGCCAAATGAAGGTAGTCACTTCTGTGGTTCAAACCACGAGGCAGAGTAGAAATTTGGACATGCGTTTCACACGTTTCAGGTGCAGGCACACCACCAGCAGATGTCATGTGGGGTTCATCTTTCAAGTACAAGATCTGCAAGCAGGGTACTTGAGCCTCAGAAGCTTCATGACCCTTGGAAAAGGAGAGTCTTCTGGCCACAGAAAGATGTAGGAATCTTGCCCTGTATCCTGCATTCAGGTTGGTTTAGTTGAGTAGCTGTTTAGCTTGTTTCTGATGATAATCTTAGCAACTAACTTGCCTGACATACTTTAAGGGTTACTACAGAAGATCTAACCTGGAAGCTCCTAAGTGAATGCATGTTTTGTACGTTGTAAAACACGCATAAGATCTCTGAACATTTTTTACTTTGCTGGTGCCCTGATTTCGAAACCACTTGCTAGTGAGCTAAATGATTTTTTTTTTTTTTTTTAATTTGACAAATAAAAACCTTAGCTTGCTTTATGTCACCAGATTTTCTGAGAAACTGCCAATACTAAACCATACTTGTAGTAACCCAGCCCAATCTCCTAATTCCATGAGTGGTGAGCAGCAGTCACAGAAAGTGGAAAAAGATCCCGTGCAATGACTAGATGCGAGATGAAACTCCCAACCAAAAAATCTGATTTGTAAAATTGGAATGAAAAAAACTGGACAAAGCCTGAAGTACTTCTACGCAAAACTGGCTCTTCATTGCTGTAGGTCCAGTTGTTCTTTCAGTCCATAAGAATGTCCTATCCCTCTTGACACTGAGAATTTTGAAAGTAATTAAAAAGTACAGCCCAAGTAAAGACTTCAATGGACTAACTACTTGTTGAACAAAAGCATATTTCATCTTACCGGCTTTGAATTTACTAGATTTTAATTCAATTGACTGTCTTCTTATTTGCGCACTATGCTGCCAGAAGAACAGAAAGCACTGGCTTACTTTCCCTGTACCACCTGTATGACATTCTATTGTGTTCCCCTGTTCATCGCCGTCCTGAGCAATCTGATCTTTCTGGTTTCTGTCACTGTCTTTCTCTGAACCTTGCAATGTCCTCGCTGGGAATGACTGATGCAGTGCTCCAGATCAGGCTGTACCTCCAATTTAACGTCAGAATGGATTCTGAGAGACATGCTTTATATTTAGATTACAATTGTATATGCTTCCTGTTTCGAGGTAATATTCATGCTTTGAACTAAATAACCAGCAGAGTCCAGTGGTTTTATGTACGTTAGTCAAAAAGGTACAATTGTACTGCTGTACAATCATGCAGTCAAAATACACTGTTGACTGTAATTGGACATGTAACTGGTACTGATACAAGAAAATTTAATTACCGTGTATTCAGAATGTAAATGTGTTTTTCACATGGAAACACTTAGGGCAGTACACTTACAGTAATAGGTGGCCAGATGAATGGAGAGTTACAAAATATTCATAGATCTGCCTTTTATCAGGAAAAAGTCTTAATATGTTTTTTATAAACCTAATGGATCATGATTAAGCATCGACCACTGAGAATGTGTTTGTTAAAAAGTCACCCAGATTTCAGTTATAACCTATTATATTTGAGAAAACAAAAGTTGCTGTGTATGGGGAGAAGAGTTATATTTTCCACAGTATTAAGTTGCTTTAATGTCTCGTAATTGGAGTCAGTGTTATTTTTTCCGTCATGTCTATGCATACACAAGGCTCCATTGTGTATTCCTCAAAGCAAAAAATTTAGATTTTATCAAAATTATAAAAATACAAAGCAATTTCTGTAGGTTTTTTAGCATTTTAAAATGTGTTATTCTTTCAGCATTTTAAAGTAAGCTAATTTCTTCAGAACTTTAGGCAGTTTAAAACTGTTAATCATGATTGCAGTCATTACTACTCACCGTAGTGATTACAGCAAAGCTTAAGTTGTACACCTGGGAGGTAATTTTTAAGAATAACCCAAAGAAATGAGAAATATAATGTCAGCAGGGCTGTATATTCCCTGTATCTATCTTATTTTCTGTGGTAAGGAGAGAAGTAACACTTAGATGTTAAATGTAAGTGTTGAATTATGAATTGTAATTATTTACGGTTCAAAAATAATCTTTTCAATACCTATAGTAAATCAAAAGCTGAATAACTACTTATAAATCACATTTTCTTTCACTTTCTTTCTCTTGATCCTTTGAAACATTGGCATGTGTTTTTCAGCCTTCATTTGTCTGCAATTGTGGTTCAGATAGTCATATAGAATACGCTCATTATGTTTGGCAAGTCGTGAAGACATGTTGCAACATAGGGTAGAGCTGTTATTGCTCATTTAAAAAAAGAATTGGCCTGAATTTTCAGTGTAACAAAATTCCATAGAATGTTAACTGGCAAGAGAATGAACGTTGGAAAGCTGGCCTTCATTTGCCTCAATATAAAAAGGACATCAAACTATTAAGAGTGTCCAGAGGAGGGTGACCAAGATGGCGAAAGGTCTTGAGGGCAGGACTTGTGAGGAGCAGCTGAGGTCACTTGGTTTCTTCAGCTTGGAAAAGAGAAGGTTGAGGGGTGACCTCATTGCAGGCTACAACTTCCTTAAGGGGGGCAGCGAAGGGGGAGGTGCTGATCTCCTGTCTCTGATGGCCAGCAGTAGGACACGAGGAAATGGAATGAAGCTGCATCAGAGTAAATTCAGACTGGACATTAGGAAAAGGCTCTTCACTGAGAGGGTGGTTGGTCACTGGAACGGGCTCCTCAGGGAAGTGGTCATGGCACCAAGCCTGTCGGAGTTCATGGAGCACCTGGATGACAAGCTTAGTCATATGGTTTAGTTTTAGGTAGTCCTGGGAGGAGCAGGGAGTTGGACTCAATGATATTTATTGGTCCCTTCCAACTTGAGATATTCTATGATTTGCTGGAAGAAGAAAAAAATCTGACCCCCTGATGTGAAAGAGGTCGTTGCTCAGAGGTGGACCATCTGCCACAGTCCTGAGCAATGTCAAGGAGCTTCCAGTGAAGTAAGACTAGGAAGTGAATATTGATGTTCTCTGCCTGATTTCCCAAACAAACCTGGAAAAGACATCAATAAATTAAAATACAATTTCTCTGAAGGATTAATCTTGTGAAATCATCCATTTCTAATCACCCATTTCTAATCAATGTGTACAATAAAAAGGGACTTCAGATATGGAGATCAGGATTTCCTTCATCATGATTTAGATCCTTCAATGTGATATAGAAAATTTCTGCAATTTATTTCAGCCTTCTCTTTTGAATTAATCTTCAGTATTCATCACAGAAGTGTTTTCCTAGCCAAACAGTAGAAGGATGTAAACAAGAGAGGTTTGCAAGGAGAGGGACATAAAAACCTTTTCAGCTCTGTTTTGGCTAATCACTTCTAGCACACATACTTTGAAAATGCCTTTATCTTTGTATTAGTTGGCTGTAGTTCTAAAAAAAAAGTTTTAAAAATTATTCTTAAAATTAGTGAAGGGTTTGGCCAAAATAGAGTTGGCATACTAAAATGTGTTGTATTTATGAAGCTACTCTTATCATACCTCACCACATCCCCTGAGTCCACAGACTGGATAAAACTCTGCATTTGTAGTCATTAGCTTAAAGTAGCTGTGCCTTGGCTGGTGCTGGGCTGGTGAGCCCTTCACGAGTGACATCATTGAAACCAGCATTTCTGGACAATGGTAATGGCAAGAGAAAAATGAAATATATAATGTACTGATCCAGGAAATGACTGTATAACCGTACTGTGTATCTACTGCATAACAGGTATAATATGTACCCAATGCCATGGATTCTCACAGAAATACTGACACAAGAAGCTGTGAAATAGTGTGCCAGTGGGGACCGTTCAGTCTAATTGAAATAACTGTAGAGGTTGGCTGCAGCCTGAAATGTAAGGATTTACGACTTTTGAAAAAAGATTGAAACATCATATTATAGTACTGATTTTTCTCTCTTATAAATAGCACTTTCTCATTTTCTTTATCCACCTCACCCATGGTCCTTTTGATACCCTGCAGCAGAGTTTTGTAAGCTAATTGTCCACTGTTTCAAGAACTGCTCAAGGATTTGATGGATACTTTGAGGTAATACTCTGTCTTGCCTGAAGTGTATGACTGCAGTGTAAGCAGGACAGAGCAGAACTTACTGGTGAGCCTGTCCTCAAAGTTGATATACATTTCTAGATGCAATATTGTGCCCTTAAAATGCCTGTCTTGCTCCCATCCTCAGCTTGTTGAACCGTCATTTTGTGTGGTTTTTTTTTTTTCTGTCCTGAAAACAAACTGTAAGAAACCGAATTTCCTCCATCTACTCTCTAATTGCTTCACTTAATAAGATGATCTATGTAAGTAAGGTAAGATCTGCAGAGAAATCAGGCCAGGAGCCCTGACCCTCCCAGGCGGGCAGCTCCCGGGGGCGGCAGCCGCGGACGGCGCAGCGGCCTGCACCCCG
>NW_009625159.1:0-1039 GCF_000690535.1 Cariama cristata | reverse complement strand
GGCCGTGCCCGGAGTGCGGTCCCTCCGTGGGGGAGCCCACGGAAGACAGCCCGGCGGGCTGAAACGCTCCTAAGAACAGAAATGGAGATGTCAGGTGTCCTGGATGTTGCCACTGCAAGCAATGCAATTAATATTGATCTGCATAATGGTTTCAACATTATGAGAACAATATATACTTTTTTGTTCTTTTAATCTTCCAAACTGTAATAAGCAGCAGCTTTCAGTGCCATTTACTGTGATGCCATCTCCTCCTTTATTATGTGCTTGCAACCAGCACAAACCTTGCAGTGGGTAGTTTGACCTCGTCTTGTCTTGCCTCGGTCAGTATCGAGCTGCATCTGCCACTGTGCTGCTCTGACTTTCCTCCTCCTCTCTCGACTCACCTCAACTGTGTGCCGTGGTAGCTCCTGCTGTTGCCACTTCGGAAAACGATGAGGGAAGGGATGCCTTAGACAATTGCCATTCTTGTCCCATTTTCGAAAAGAAACGTAGTTGTGAAAGGTGAGACAGAGAGTGCTGACAGCGCAGTACTGCTGCCCTCGGCTTCCCGGTAGGTGGGAGTGTAGAATTGGGTTGCAGATGCAGCCATTCCTCCGCTGAGGGAGAGTAATCCCCGGGTTTCGGGCAACGGACATCGTGGGGACTCCTTGACACTTCTGCCTCTTGCTTTGGCCTCTTGCTTAGTCCAGGAGAGCGTGTTGTAACTTGTAATGAATGATTCTGCATTGCAATCCTTTTCAGCTCTCTTTAAGTATTAGTCCAGTGGAGAAAGCTGGGAGGGAGTCGAAATTTAAGAAAGGAAGGAAAAAAGGTCATAGAGAAGGAAATGGAGGTTTGCTCTGAAAAGGGACACGTGAGGGAGGAGAGAGGGGCTGGCGGCAGAAGCCCGTCAGAGAAGGGGCGGGGGGCAGTACGAGCAGGGAGGGAGAGAAAAGGCGCCGGCTGCCTCCCCAGAGGGCCCCCGCCTTCACCGGGCGGGACGGGCTGACAGCGAGCGCAAGCTTTGTGGCGGGGGTTCCCTCAGACCGGGGGCAGCGCG
>NW_009625158.1:4497-7010 GCF_000690535.1 Cariama cristata | reverse complement strand
GTACCTAAAGGGAGCTTATAAGAAAGAGGGGCACCAACTTTTTAGGAGTGCCTGTAGTGATAGGACAAGGGGTAATGGTTTTAAACTAAACCAGGGTAAATTCAGACCAGATATAAGGAAGAAATTTTTCACAATGAGAGTGGTGAAACACTGGCACAGGTTGCCCAGAGAAGTGGTAGATGCCCTATCCCCTGGAAACATTCAAGGTCAAGTTGGACAGGGCTCTGAGCAACCTGACATAGTTGAAGATGTCTGTGCTCATTGCAAGAGGCTGGACTAGACAGCCTTTAAAGGTTCCTCCAACCCAAACTATTCTATGATTCTATGAAATATTGTGTTTGAAGTTTGCCACAATTAATCTAGATAGGAAGTCAAAACGGGGCTCTGCTCTTAGATATGTTTCTGAGTGAACTTCTGGTCTCTCTAAAAACAAAGTTTGTTTCAGGAAGAGAGTAAGCGAGCAACCTGATTAGGAGCCTGGAGCCCAGACAAGTCAGTGGAAGGCTAAGCCATTCAAGAGTTCCCTCATTTACTAGAACTTGTTTCATAAGAAGAAATTTTATGTCATTACAAAAATTACTTCTATCGTGTTCAAATGTTTAAGTGGCACTAGCAGAGTACCTGAATGACAGATACCCAGTATTTCTAGTGCTGACAGATTTTCACAAAATGCCATTCATCTGTCTTGGCATAATTACTCCTATTGAAATAGGAGCCACACATATTAACACAACACGTACATGGCACATCAGGTTTAATCAAACTAATGCTATTTTTGAATTTTTGATTGACAAGTTCTTTTTGTTGCTGCCTTAACTCAGCCATGACATTATCAGCACACACTCTTCTGATCAACATATCAGTAAATTCCAGGGTTGTTCTAATCATGATTTACCCATAAAAATGGGTAAACCTGTAATGCAGGTCCATTAAACCTCTGCATAACAGATCATGCTGCTGTGTCCCAGCAATGTGGGCAGTCCCTGCAAAGAAACGATGATCTCTGCATCTCAACAGATGTCACAACGCTCATTAATACATGTTCTGGAATAGGAAGGCTCTGCTCCAAGCAGGGCTATGGACAGAGATGGGTTTGTCTCGATGTACTTATAAGCAGAACACAGAATGGTCTAGAGACTTAAGCCACTGGAAACAGTTGAATCAGCTGCCTTCAAATCTTGAATCAGAAGCAGAATTCCAAAACTCTCACTTTGGATGAAAGAGGTTTTAATATCATTTCAGAACCAGAAAATTAGTAAAACAATCTTGATTACTTAGTTATTGAAAACAAATAGCGATAAGCAGATAGATGTTCATAAGCATTTCTCATGAGTGGACCACATTCATCTGGAGGTAAAATGTGCTTTGCAGAGTTTTACTGCTGTTCTGAGCATGAGTTGTGAGCTGATGTATATAAAAATAAAGAATGGTGTTGGGACTTTGAGGACGGCTATCAAAATTGGAAACAACTGGTAAACCAAAAGCCAGCTTCATAATACTACATATTTAAGAATTGTCCTTTATAGTACAAGACTTCTTTTTCTGGATGCACATACAAATCATTCATTCATATGTAAAATGCATGAAATGGTGAAGTTCAGCTTTTTGGCAACGGACCTCAAGTTCCATTTTACGTAAGCCTACTCTCATGATCACAAAGGCCCACTGAGTACTGTATGCAGAGACCCATACTTCCAAAATCATTCAGATTACATTTCAATTTTTGGGGGAAAAAAACATTAATAACTCATTTAAGTAATAGAGGTAAGTTTAACGCATACAGAGAAGGTGAAAAGTACTCGGGAAATTAAAGCACTTCTTTGTATATGACATTTCCAGTACAAATTCTATCATTGCCACAACATCTGCCTAGCACTTTGCAGTCATACTTGCATGTTGGTGCCAATATTCTTGTACTACACAACACTGCTATCTGTGCAAAAAGCCTCAATTATTTCTCGGCACCTGGTAGAAGACAAGCTCCGCAGAAGTCACCCTGTTGTTTAGAGAGTGATTTGTATCATTGCAGAAGTGAGTGTGACCACCACTTGCCAACTGTGTTGATAAAACGTGAAGCAGACGTGCAGCAAGGGTTCAACTTTTGATCATTACTTTAGCCCTTCCACAATAATGTTACATATCATTATATACATCACAAAAGCAAGACAATTATGCAAGATACATCATAGAACTCATTTTTTCCTCAGGAAATGTATGCATGTGAGACAGCATGAGGGACAGAAATGACAATCCCACTGCAGCAAGGGGACAACAGCGAGTTGTGCTCATTTAAATGCTTGAGAGTCCTTGTAGCAAAACAACCAAAGCAACAGCTATGGGGAAAGATGAAAGGTAGCACAACCGACAACGTCGATGCTAATGAGGGAAGACTATCAATGCAAACTCTCTGTTGGCCACATCAGTAGGACAATGAAGCTCAATTTGCTGAATGTTCCAAAAATAAAATGACAAATTAAGCATCAACATTACACTTCTAAGCGTACAACAACAGC
>NW_009625158.1:0-4466 GCF_000690535.1 Cariama cristata | reverse complement strand
CCTGCTGAGAACCATATATTATTGTGGAACACATGTAAATACACATTGTATATCACAGAGCCATTGTATTTCCCATAAAAATGCACCCATCCACAGTCTGGTGGGCATAAATCAAAAGTTTAAAAAAATACCAGCAAAAGTACCAATGAAATAAAATACATAGTGGATGTTGTTTCCGTTGGCTACCTTCACAAACCAGTTGATGGACCAATACTAAAAAACGTCTATACAGATGTCCTACAGATGACAAAGACAATTCATTTTTACTAGCACTCTGGAATGCTTGAGATATTAAAATGAATCAAGAGGCATGTTATTTTACCACCAAAAGCAAGATCAGAGAAAACAATACAGGCCCCACTTATTGAGAGAAACCATGGTGTCTCATGAGAGAGCGTGCTTCTGAGAAGATTGATTATAAGTAGATAACCAATTGATACTGCTGCAGCTTAACCCAACGTCACAGATATTTTCATGGAGTGAAAGGGCGACATCTGTATTATGGGGAAGTGAGTTTTATAACATGTGCTCCTTCCAATACTCTCCCAACTAAAGCTGCAGATGTAGGATACTGGAAGAACTTCTAAAGACCTCAAGTATTGCAAGAAGCTGCACAAAATTTAACCCAGTGCAGATCTGGAACCACAGAATAATGTGTTTTGTCTTGGGAGAAGCAAAACTAACCACATCTGTAATTATATTTTGCAACTGTTTTCTTGATCAGCTTGGCATGTGAAACACTCAACAGGGCAACTACCATACTTAGAACTACAAGAATTATGCTGAATAAAAAGCTGATATGCAGACCTTGGCAAAGGTACGGTTACTTAATCTCCAAAACAGGTCAGTAATTTGTCACATCAGCCCTTTTATGAACCATCAACCTCATTATCACAGTTCACTGCACAAACTGCCCTTGAGAGTCCAATACTAATAGTGTGCACAGAGAGGCAAGATACACAGTCCAAACTACCTCATTACAGATCCACTTTAAAGAAACACCTACATATTAGGGTGAAACAAGCACTACATTTAGTAAAACAAAAATCAATAGGAGGAGCCCAAAAGCTAAATGTGTGTTTTGAAGTAATACCATCAAAATTAGCTTTAAGAAGCAGTCCGGGAAACCATACACGTGACAAGTACCATTGATCTAGCTGTTAGTGAGGCTCTATGAATGGCGTCATTATACACTCAACATTACAGGCAAAGGCACTGCATGAGAGAAGAATTGCATATTTGAACGGGAACATGCTTTAAAACAAAAGATACAAAGGACCTCTAATTTTACACCTGCGTGTATGTGTCTGCATTATTCTCCAGGTGTAAACGACAGCAGTGCCTAAGGCCTCAAGCCTTTAAGTTGCTAGGTGTTCTGCGGAGCCCTTACTGCTTTTATTGAATTTATGGGGAGCTGAGGATACTTAGCGCCTTCTTGGCATCACTGCTGCAAATTTCCCTCTATGAAGCTTTGAAAATGTGTGGCATAGTAAAGCAGAAATGAAGTTTCTTCATGAAATCTCCTTAACAACATTAAATATTCTAAATATTCTAGATAGGTACTACACCTCTAATTTGTGATGTAGCCACTGTAGAATAAGACGACCACTAGTCTTTTTCTTAAGGATGATGCTAATAAAGCGAGAGGAATCATAACATAAAATCAATTTGTTGGCAATTACAAAGTACTCTGTTTTGTTTAATATAGAAAAAGTACATCACCCCAAAATCTCTAGTGCTTTATCAATTTTAAACCCACTTGCTTTTCTACTCTTAAATTTGATCTTGGCCCTGTTGTCCTCTTTCTGACACTATTGTAGTCTTCAGTAGAAAAAGGGTAATGTTTTAAGTGTCTGAAAAAGCATTTTGAAAATTTAATGCAGACACAAATTCTCTATCAATTTTACATCTTCAGCTTATCTCTAGATTTGAAAACAACTTACCCAGTAAAGAAGAAAAATATATTGTTAAGACATCAGAAGGACTGAAAACAGATTTGTTGTTCATTTCTACGCACTTTATGGGCCGTTATTTTTCTTACAATTTAAGTGGACTCAGATCAAACTTCCCTCGTACACTTTTTTATTTGTTGTCATAAACCACCACAGATCCAAAGTAGCCACTGTGGAGAAATTTTTTCTTGATCATATACTGTGACCAGGTATACTGGTATTACTTTTCTTCTTCAGAAAATAATGTTTAGCCAAAGGAGATGGATGAGCAACAGGTCATAGAAGGCTAGATAAAACAAATAAATTTCAAATACGCTTCAGTAACTTAAAGGGAAGATTCAGCAAAGCAGTCTTATCAAATTCCAAAAATTTAGTAAGTCTGAAGCTTAAGCTACATGAAAACCTTGGAGGCTGGAAAAGAATGGGAAGAGCTACCAAACAGTAGTAGGGTTTTACTTTAAAAATTTAACCCTGCTTTATAGTCTAGTTTAGCAAAAAATGCAAGACCACAGCATCATTTTTGGCTAGTTCCTAGCCTGCAGGGAGATCATACATACACATAACTGATTTTGTTTACATAGATACGCTGACCTAAACTGACTTCACATTCTTTACTACATTATTTTTAGTGATGCTTTTTCCCCATTTTCTTTTCCATGTACTGCCTTGGAAGTAGATCAACTAGAATGGAAATGCAGTGATTTTCAAACCACGTGGATCAAAACCACAGGTAGAAAAAACTGAGTTTCCATGGTTTTTTTACCAATTCGTGCCAGGTAAGTCTCTGGTTCTTTGGAACAATTGTTTCTACCGTGGTATGAAGGTTTCATTTTAAACCTATACCAGACAAACAACCTGTTGTACAGATGGGAAGTGCGGCTCCCCTCCATCCTCCTTTCCTTCAGCACTTGTTTGACTGAACAGCAACCAGAACTGGAAGGAACCAAACTAGAAATCCACAGAAAATGAATAGTTTCCTACTCATTAGGTTCCCCAAACCAGCTCGTTGTGGGGGCAGACAAGCCCTAGAGCCAGTCTAGAGGACAAGAGGGGACCGTGTGTGTGAGAGAAGCAGGAAGAGATGCCTGTTTGGCCCAACTTCTCATTAGACTGACTTACTAGTTGAAGGAAAACTCTCAGAAAGCCTCTTTCTTTTCACAAATGTTCGTTTGTAAAACACATTATGATTTGGAAGTGTGTCCTCTAACAGTATTTGCAGAAGATGTCAATGCCTCCTGTAAAACACCCTGGTAAACTCAAGGCAATATGAACAGCCTTGATGCTTCCTTCTACTTTTACAAGTGTTTTTCTAGTTTCCTATGCACCTTTGTTTCTCCAGCCCTACACATTGTATTTTAGAAAGTCAGGGACTAAAATGTGGTGCCAACATTCATGTTTTACTACTTGGATCAGCAACTTGATTATCAATGCATAATCTGACGAACGTTCAGAACTACTGAGAATCAGACCACATAAACACAGATAGTTATTATCTACCTTTGAGTGTTGCTTGCACAAGTCTGTTTTCTTCCCAAGTGGAGCTGGCAAGAGGTGAGGATGTCTTCTACTTTCTGCACAGATCCTGAGTGAACATGTCCATTCACTTTCTTTAGCTGCCCCAAGATAATGGAAACAGTCTCTTGCTTCGCTTTACTGACTCTTATCCCTGAAGCACCAGAACAGAGCTGAACAAAAAATTGTGACCAAATTTTGGAGAATGTAATAAATCGATAGGACTGAAATGCACTGTGAACTGTTTTCATATTCGTCAGACAGTTCATGTAAAAAAACCCACCACAATGAATCAAAAAATGCGTCTACTCTCTCCAACACTTGAAATCTTACATGAAGAGTATTTGAAGTTGCACAAAGAATAAACTGAAACACGCGTAAGTGAAATGTGTGATGTCGGCGACAAAGATATTTCAGATATGACTGTATGAAGAGGTTTTGTTGAAAGTAGGAGTTATTCTGGAGTAGCATACGGCCTTCTCCTTCTCTTTGCCATCCTCTCCAGCATTCAAAGCCCAGGTAGAAGTCATTTTGGAGTTTTCTCTTGAGAGAAGAGTAAGACAAATCACAGCGCCAATAGCCTTGACTTTAATTAAAAGGGACAGATTCTTTCAAAGCACCCTTTACTTGAGGAACAAAAGAGACAAAAAGCAGAGTAGCATCTCTTGGTCTTGCAATACTTCCAAGCACTGTGAAAAATAAAGTGCTTAATGCTGCCGAGAGCGCAAAAGGGAACAAAACAGCGCTCCCTCCTCACAAGTGCCTTATGGATTCAGCACCCAGCTCCTCGTGCGGCCTAAACTCAGCGTAACGAGCCTCCTCCTCTCCAGCTCCTACCACGATACGTGTGCCCGGGCTGCCACCGTCTCTGTAATCCAGGCTTGGGCTCTCGGGGAGGGAGAACGAAAGGCGGCGGCGCCTCGGAACCCTCCTTGCGGGGAGGCCCGTGCCTCAGCCCCGCTGCGGGGCCGCCCACCCGAGGCGCCTCACGGAGGCGACGGG
>NW_009625157.1:0-3422 GCF_000690535.1 Cariama cristata | reverse complement strand
AAAAAAAAAACAAGTGATGCGCAAAACAATTTCTCACCACCCACTGATGGATGCCCAGCCAGTCCCCAAGCAGCAATCAACCCCTCCTGGCCAACTCGTCCCAGTTTATATATTGAGCCTGACGTCCTATGGTATGGAATATCCCTTTGGCTAGTTGGGGTCAGCTGTCCTGGCTGTGCTCAGCTGTCCTGGCTGTCCTCAGCTGTCCTGGCTGTGCTCCCTCCCAGTCTCTTGTGCACCTCCTTGTTGGCAGAGCATGGGAAACTGAAAAGTAAGAACTACTTAGCACAACTAAAACATCAGTGCATTATCAACATTATTGTCATACTAAATCCAAAACCACAGCACTGTACCAGCTACTAGGAAGAAAATTAACTCCATCCCAGCCAAAACCAGGACAACATGCCAGTTAGACACTAGAATAAGGGGTCAACTTCTAAAAATGCTTTCCAGACTAAACAAATGTCTCTGAAATTCTACTCACTGCAGTGTGATCAGTACTCTAGGTACTGAAGATTTCTGCTTATTCAAGCATAGAAATTCAACAAACCACTGTTAAAAAAAATACTATGTGAAGTATATGACTAGTATGTCTTACAGAAAATGCTTTGGTACGCAAAATTGTTTTGTTGTAGATGAAAGGTTATGATCTTGGAGTGAATAGCTGTGACTCACAGTCTGACTAATCAGAGTCTTAGTGAGAAACAAAAAGCAAATTCAGTGAAACTGGTTTGCATCTGCTAAGGAACAGACTATTTTGGTTTAAGTTTTATTTGTATCATTGGGTTGTTGGAGGACACAAAGCTCTGAAGTATGTGGCTTACATGTTTCAGCATATCTCCTGTTCCTCCTCTGGATATTCCTCTTTATTCATTTCACACATGACAAAAGGAATTGCCACATCCATTTCCAAGGGACAAATTGTCCAGTAAAGAATGTACAAGCAAAGACAAGGACTTGTCACAATAGACCTAGCATATAGGGTACACCATAGAATCACAGAATCATAGAATGGTTTGGTAGGAAGGTACCTTAAAGACTATCTACTTCCAACTGCCTCTGCCATGAGCAGGGACACCTTCCACTAGATCAGGTTGCTCAAAGCCCCAGCCCCATCCAACCAGGTTGCGCAAATCCCCAGCCCCATCCAACCTGGCCTTGAACACTTCCAGGGAGGGGGCATCCATGGCTTCTCTGGGCAACCTGTTCCAGTGCTTCACCACTCTCACCGTGAAGAATTTCTTCCTAATATCTAATCTAAATCTTCGCTCTTCCAGTTTAAAGCCATTGCCCCTTGTCCTATCACTACATGCCCTTGTGAAAAGTCCCTCCCCAGCCTTCTTGTAGGCCCCTTTTAGGTACAAGAAGGCTGCTATAAGGTGTCCCCGGAGCCTTCTCTTCTCCACGCTGAACAACCCCAACTCTTTCAGCCTGTCTTCATAGGAGAGGTGTTCCAGCCTTCAGATCATCTTTGTTGCCTCCTCTGAGCTCACTCCAACAGATCCATGTCCTTCTTGTGTTGGAGGCCCCCCAAGTCGGGTCTCACGAGAGTGGAGTATAGAGGGAAAATCCCCTCCCTTGACCTGCTTGTTTTGATGCAGCCCAGGATACGGTTGGCTTTCTGGGCTGCAAGCGCACATTGATGGGTCATGTTGAGCTTCTTGTCAAGCAACACCCTTTCTCCTTCTCATCAGGGTTGCTTTCAATTCATTCTTTGCCCAGCCTGTATTTGTGCTTGGGATTGCCTTGATCCATGTGCAGGACCTTGCACTTGGCCATGTTGAACTTTATGAGGTTTGCATGGGCCCACCTCTCAAGCCCGTCAAGGTCCCTCCGGTTGGTATCCCTGCCCTCCAGTGTGTCAACCACACCACACAGCTTGGTGTCATGGGCAAACTTGCTGAGGGTGCACTCAGTCCCACTGTCCATGTTGCCGACAAAGATGTTGAACAGCACCTGTCCCAATACTGACCCCTGAGGAACATCCCGTGGACTTTGAGCCTTTGGCCACAACTCTTTGAGTGCGACCATCCAGTCAATTCCTCATCCACTGAGTGGTCCATCCACCAAATCCATGTCTTTCCAATTTAGAGACAAGGACGTTGTGCGGGACAGTGTGAAATGCTTTGCACAACTCTGGGTAGATGATGTCAGTTCCCCTTCCCTTATCCACCAATGTGGTAACCCCATCATAAAAGGCCACCAAATTTGTCAGGCACTGTTTGCCCTTAGTGAAACCATATTGGCTGTCACCAATCACTCCTTATATTCCATGTGCCTTAACATAGTTTCCAGGAGGATCTGCTCCATGATCTTGCAGGGCACAGAGGTGAGACTCACTGGCCTGTAGTTCCTTTGGTCTTTCTTTTTTCCCTTTTTAAAAGGGGGTTATGTTTCCTCTTTTCCAGTCAGTTGGAACTTCCCCAGATTGCCACGACTTCTCAAATGTGATGGATAGTGGCTTAGCCACTTCATCCACTGGTTCCCTCAGGACCTGCGGATGCATCTCATGAGGTCCCATGGACTTGTGCACCTTCCGATTCCTTAGATGGGCTCGAACCATCTGCCAGACTGCAATTAATCACGAGGACACCAGCGTCGCGAACGAGAGAGCTCGGTTTGCCAGTGGCAGGAGTTGCATGTGCCCTCGCACCTTTTGGGGGGACTGTACCTCCCCACCCTGTGTGGGGCAGGGCACAGCCACGCTCTGACCCTCCCTGGTCTGAGCTGTGCTTCAGCACCAGGGACAGCGCCCGCGCCCCGCCCCTCACGTCTTTCCGTATCTTATTAAATATACAAGATATAATCAGGTGCCAAAGGAGAATATATTTGCTGCTGATACAGGCAGAATTAACCACAGATGACAAGATGACTAATAACTAATAAATGTACAGTACAATCTGTTCTCCATTTTAAATCCTAAAGTTTGTCCACAGAACTGTCCATCTAATGTCAACTTTCTTTCCTTTCAAGTAAAGTTGCTGAAGTATTCTATTTAATTGCATTGGTCTATCAAAAGACCACATAGTATCATTTTTCCAAATGGTTTGGGTATATATTAAAAAAAAAAAAAAAGAGTTTTACACTGCTGCTATGTTGGCTATATTGCACATTTAAATACACTGTACACTCTCTCATAAAATTAGTCTTGATTCTGCAAATAATGATGCAGTTCTCTTCATAAGTTGCAGAAAAGATGCAACAGACACACACACACAAAAATACGCCAAAAAAAAACAAACAAAAAGAGAGAATATGATCACCACCTGCCACAGTAGCAGTGAGGTCCTGGAAAGCAGTGATGAGCATTTATCTTGAGGGACACCAGGAGATCTTTGTGAAGACGGTTTCAGTTCATTATAAAAGATGTAAGGAAAAGATCTAAGAAAGAAGTGGAAGGGCTGATTGAGAGGGCTTTAAAC
>NW_009625156.1:8611-92476 GCF_000690535.1 Cariama cristata | reverse complement strand
AGAGTGCAGTATTATTTGTCAACACGTTTCACTGGAGCATCCACAACATTCATTTGATCTTAACTCAAGGAATCTGATCAGCCTCCTTGGAAAGGATTCACCAAATGTACTGGCTTAGTTTTGGAAAGTGCTGTAACATGAGTGGCCCTCATTCTGCTGGCACAAACATTCCTGTGACACTCTTGCCTTGGTGTCACTCCGTGCTGCTGGAGAGGAGCAAGGGAGGTCCTGACTTTCTGTGCCTTGTGTGCGTTGACACAACCTCCCCCTTCCGGGGCATGCCAATGATGCTACCACGCACTTCCAGTCAGTCACAATTGACTGCCTTTTGCTGGAACATCATGAGCTAAATAATCCTTTTCTCTGGTGAAAAGGAAAGTGTCAGAGCCAATAGCTATGAGACACTTACGGTAAATATTTAATAGCTTTCCTTTTTTTGTGCAGCATCAAAAGATGGCTGATCCTGCAGTATTTCTTTCAGGCCTACTATAAATAAAGCATGTGGTGACAGCAAACTGCAAGCAAGGGGAATTCAGTGGTTGTTGTAAACTGCTTTCTTTTGTCTGAAGCTGTGAATGGTAGCCAATTTGTGCATGTTTTTGGTCTGCTGATGGGCACATTTTAAATCGGAACCAGATTTACGCTGCGTTTATGCTCAGAAGAATTAGAAGAGTCTATCTATCCCAGTTTAAGAGTAAATTAAAACTATATAAACAATATTGATGAAAGCATGTTCTGAAATAGTGGTACTTGAACTATACTGTAGAAACACTTCCTAAAAGCGTTATAGGAGATGATTAGTAAAAACAAACGGAAAATGAAAATATTAATTTGGAAATTTTTTTAAATGATTCCATTACATTCATCAGACTAATGATGTTTTCATTCAGGGACTGCTTACATACTAGAGTTATAATCCGAGCCCATGTGAATGTGACTTGACTTTTTTTTGAAAGGAACACTAATGCTAGTGGTAACTTGCTAGTGTGCATGCTCAGCATTGTGACTATATCCCCTGAAATCCATTCTTGGAGTGACTGAGTTTTACCTGGTTGTTCCTGCCTTTCTGTCTGCAATCTTAAAACTATGGAAACTAAATGGCCAGTACCAAATGACTGCTCCTTGGATGAGGTTGCAGCAACACTTACACTCAGGAGTCCCACCTGGGACTCAATAGCTAGCATAGCAGCATTTAAAAGTTTAGGGAACAAGGGCCACATCAAGACTCCAGTAAGTATCTCTGAATTACTGGATGCAGAAGTGAGATGGTTGTGACCATGTCAGGCTGGATTAAGGATATGAATGCCTGCCTCCTGTCAGAACATAGGATTTAACAACTCAGCCTTAAGTGTTGACAAAGATGTGCCATTTGCATTTGATAACGTTTCACTAGAAGTGATGGACTCTTACCATATTTTCAAGTACAAATATGTTCATATTGCCATAGAAATATAGCCTGAAATTAGATGACACTTAAAAATCAGAGTATAAAAAGAAAAAATAAAAAAACAAAGCTCTGTCCTTTTATCTGTTCCCTTGATTACTACAGAAATTAGTAGTATGCCAATATGATTCTCAGTGGGATTTAAAGGTTAAATTAAGAAAATACTGGCTAAATATAATTTTGAAAATACATTAAAAGCTGGTGTAATGTTAGATAATCCATGTGACGTTCACTGGAATAATTATGATCTAGACTGGACAAAGTACTGAGATTTTCAACAATGTGGGCAGTTTGTGTTGGAACCCTCCACAATTCACTCAGTGAGCACCTTAGTCTGTAGGTAACTGCACGTACCTGTACTCAAGAGAGGCACTGCAAAATCTACCTTTACAAAGATAAGAAAAGCAGAGTAGTCAAGCAGCTGCCAATGTGCTTTTATGAATTACAATGTGTATAAATTCAAAATTTTAAGATTGGTAGAAAAAGGAGAGGAACACTAATGGTGGATGTGACACATGGTACTAGTTAGTTTATTTTGCTTAGACATGTGACTCTAGAACTTTTGAGAGCCATCTGCCTCCAATAGCCAAGGTTTCCTCCCCAAACTTCTGATGATGCTGTGTGCTCAAAGCATTAAAAAAGACATATCATACTAGTGGATTAAGGAAGCTACCATGTATTGCTATGAGCTGAGAGAGGTGGTCCTCCCTCACTCCTTGTGAAATAGAGGTGAATCCCATTGCATGCCTAGTTGTCTCTGTATGCAGGTATGAGAGGACAGTAGGATTTGTTAATAGATGTCAGGCTAGCATTCGGGCAGGGCTGTGAGTTACTGTCTTTCAATAGTGACATTTAATGCTGTTAAAATTAATGAGCAGCTTTTTCCATGGAAAATGAAATAAAGTTTCAATGTCAGACATTGCAATAAATATATTCCTTACATGAGTTTGAGCAGACTGCTATTTACACTCACTGCATAAAGTGTCCTTGTTAGTTTTAGAAAAGAGCCTGGAAACTGTGGATATATGCCAAGGCTTTAAAGGGCAATGAAGTTTTCATTACAAGAAGATTCTGCTTAGGGAGTAGAACTGTTCTCAGAGTGCACATCAGTTTTGTTGTTTTTCCACACACACACCCCCGCCCCCCCAATACCAGCTTAGAGGTGAGGTTAAAAATCATTGTTTTATTTGCCTGAGAAATATTCTCTGGGTGAGCTAAAGATAATCTCCATGTGCCTCCTTTCATGTATTATATTGCACTTACCCATTTTGACCTTTCCATGGTATCATGGGTACATCTCACCAGAGTCAATGGGCTGACACAACTTGCTAAGCACACACGACAGTTGTACTCTTTCAGAAGTTGCTGGTTGCATTCTGCAATGTGGAAGTCAATACGTTACCCAAAATGTTATGGTAGACAGGAAGGTCACAATGTATTAGGGCTGGGACCTTTTCTTATTGATTAACATTGATTAGCTTAAGCATGGTCATGTCAAAATGTAAATTACACACGTTGAAGCTAATTGGAATGGATGATATAGTATTTTTAAGAAGAGGAATGAGGAATCGTTCAGTTCGGTAAAATACTAAGGTTTTGCTAGATCACTCTTATAATGTGTTATTTGTGCATGTGACGTTCACAGTTCCCTTTGGATCCTTTTTACTGTGGTGTTTCTTGCCCACCAGCCACTATAAAAGCTGTTAGGCCTCATTCTTTTTTCATAAAATCTTAATGATTGGTGGCTGTGTTGTTTCTTGCAGCAAGAGCGGAGATACGCCAAGGTCTGTTTTCCCTGGCTTCCAGGCATCTTCAGGGGTTGACCACCTCTCCGTGTCTGTGCTCTCCCTGGCTGGTGTCTGTTGCAGCATGGCAATACTGAGCACTGGGTGCAGGCTGGCCCTGTGGTGTTTCTGCTTTAATGTAATGACAACTTCAGACAGTGCTTGAGTACCTCAAAAGGAAACAAATTCTTTTGACAAGTCCTGGCTAGCTTTCTTGACTTAGCAGTCTTAAGACATAGAGTTACATTTCCAGTCAAAATCTATCAGACACAGGTATTAATGGAAAGCTCATTGAAGTGTTTTAGCTTGAAAACAGAAAAAAGTAAAGGCCTAAATGAGGCAGACTGTAGTTAATATCTAATTATCCATGTTCACTTGTTTTTCTCTCCCACATATGTCAATTAAAAATGCTCTAAAAGCCATGTGGCACACTGTAAGGTCCATATCCCAAGTAAGAGGAATTACAGGAAAATCAGCTAAGTAAATACACTTCATTAACAGCTCCAGGAAACTAAAGAAAGTAATTTGTGGTCAAGATACTCAAAGTATCCTGAGTTCGGCGTTTGCTTTTAGAAAATGTTGAGTGGCAAGGGGAAAAAATAGATTTCATTTGCACAGTATTAGAAATCTGTTTGGATTTGGACAACACTTGAACTCCTCTGTATGAACAGAGGGCAGTTACAAAGCTTTACGTTATTCTTTTGTGAATCATCATATCTTTGAAGGTCGGCTGTGATTCCCTGGTTCTGGAGCTGGCTTTTTAGGGTGATGCTCTACAGCAGTCCCCAGTGCTGCTCTGAAATCTGTACCTGAATGACTTTAACCGTGAAGAAAGATGTTCAGAAGCTGAAAGTTGCAGGACTGCAGTGGAGCCTGATGATACTTGCATGGGAGTAGTCTAAGTCTCAGGTACACTATCTGCACGGCAGGTGAAATTAAATGGGGGAAATCACTATAGTTCACATCAGATTTTTTCAGCTAAAGAACTTATATAAATATTTGATACTTGATTCTTCAAAATTGTTATTTATTGCGTTTACTGGGGAGGGTTGAGTCACATCTCAAGACCAGGGTATGGTAGGCTACATACAAGCACCGAATCTTTATTCGGTGCCTCTTCTGCTCTTTATTAATAATAGCTAATTCTTTGCTCTACACTATTAGATCCTTTCGTAACCCAAATGTGTTTTTCTGCTCTTCTTAAACTAACAAATCATTTTGTTATTTGTATGTTTACTGTAAACAGATTTCTTTTTAACATCTCTCAATAATATAAATAATAATATAATCATGAAATCATTAATAATAAATAACTATGCTGAACTTAGAGATTTCAAGTGAGACACTGTAACTGAAGGTTATATATCATTAAGCTCTGATCTCTCTCTGATAATTTTGATTGTATTTCAGCCTCTTGCTTTTGATTCTATAACACCATTCTCTATAGCTAGGCAATCCAAATTCTGCATTTAGCCAATTCATTATTGAAGTGAGAGTAGTGCCTTCCTATTTATAATCAATAACTATTTATATATTTCTGAATATTTGAAGTACTGTGGTTTTGTCTGCACTGTGCTGAAACTACTACTTCTATTCATCTTAATGTTTCTGCTGTTATTTTAAAGCAAGCTTTGAGAGGAACATCTGGTGCTTTTATCTGATCAGTAATAGTTATAGAAAACGTGTAAATGAAAAGTAGAAAGTAAAAACAACCCATATCCTCCCTCCAATAGAATCCTGTTTCAGCCTAGTTAAAATGTATTTTACTTGTGAATCCTATGCTATTCAAATTGAGTTGGTTTGGATAACTAGGAAAGCTGCGCAAAACTCCTGTAATGAAATTTGAAGTCAAATGTGAATTTGGATTGGGTTAACATAAAAAATTCAGGTAAGTAGCATTGTGATTATAATCTATGGATGAATGGTCTCAAGCAAAACTAGTAAGATACTGTATTTGAGCTTAAATCAAAGCAACTTCGCTGTGTGAGAGATTTGAATGATAGTGTAGTGATGTCAACAAGGTTTTGCAAGCTACAGTAGATCACTGTATAACTGAGTGATCTATTTGGGAATGCAGCATTAAAGCAAACTCATTTTCAAATTCTTAGGATCTACTTATTATTACTTAGAAACAAAGTTATGGATTTGATATAAATTAATATATTTTTTCAATAGTGTTGATGGCAATACACCTCTACATACAAATTCAATCCATGACAGCTTGAACAAGTTCTGTCATTGGATGAAATTTCCTGGGGATGAACCCATATTTCTTTATGAGTTACCTGAGTTTTCAGTAGTCATAAGGAGAGGAAAGGTTTGTAAATGGTTTAAAAAAAGTGCAAAGACAGGAAGAAGAGGACAGCAAGAAAAATAACCTCCCTGAAAAAACAGTGTCCGTGCCCCATGGAGGTTAAGTGTAGAGCTTGCTGTGTGCATTGAGTGAGTGTCAGGCATGTGCTCAGCGGCCATGCTTCGTACTCTTTGGACAACTATCACACACAGAGCAGAGCTGCAGAGATTCTGGCAGAGCCTCCCCATTTGCCTATAGGAGCTGCTGGGATGGAGGAATTTTAGGGTTGGTACTGAGTCAACTAAAAGGGGATGGAGACATCGATAGCCGGTTGCTCCATTCAGGAGGGAACAAGCTGGAGGGCAGAAAGTGGGGCAGTTCGAGAAAGAAGGGATTTTGCACAGCAGGAGGAAGGGGAAGAGTTAAGAAGATGCAACAGGCACTTTGCAGATGCCACAGAAGTAGAAAGGGTCAAAGAGAGACCAGAAAAGTAGAATTTACTTCTCCAAGATTCTTTAATACATACTCCTTTTCAAAAATCTCAACTTTACATGTACTGTCTCCAGTTCCCTTCCTTTCCTTCCTTTCATAAAAATCTCCAAGACTTCTTCCCTTTTCTTCTCCCTTTCGATCCCATAATGTTTGCAGCTGCCCCTGACTCGGATCACTTCTAAGAGGAAATGAGTATTACTTACATACTCCCTTACTCCCAAACAAATTCTCTTTCATAGTTGGTTTTTTTTGTTTGGTTTTTTTTTTTTTTTTTTTTTTTTTTTTTTTTTTTTTTTTTTTTGGAATAGCACCTTCCCTTTAGGTTGGTGCCATTTATGCATAAGAAGTTTTTGTCTGTATATTGCTGTGGGTACAGACATTAGGTCTGGAGACCATAACTGCCTGTCTTGCAATCTGAGTGCAGTACAAGGCAGGGAAATAATTAACAAATCAGTCATCCAGCCAAATGCTAATATTTGCATTTGCCATTGATATAGAGAGAGGAAAACTGCTGATGGAAATACTTTCCAATTTTATTGCAGGCACAGAGAGACGGAAAGTAGGTCTTATCCTAGACCCAAAGTGATCACAGTTATATTTGAAGTACTGTGAAATGTTCCAGGTTTTGTCTTTGTGATTCTAATTGGAGTCACTAAGACTGTTTGATGTCCCAGGCAGGGCTTGGAGAATTAAATCATAGTATCACGAAACTCAGGATTTTCTGTGCAAGACTTCCAAGCAAGAAGTAGTTTCTGTTTTGCTACTTATTTCACTTTTGAGCTGAAGATTTAACTGACACGTTACTGATCTTAGCACTTATTAAATGGACACCTCAAGTTGACAACCATGCGTAATATTTAGTCTGTCCCTTTTATATCTCTTACCCTCATCCCCACCAAATTGTCAGGAATATTATTGTATTAGAACAGATATATAGCAGAAACCTGATTCTACGTGCTCTATTGCTTTTGCATCCTGCTATGTGCTCATGTGCTACATTCCAGAATTACTCCATTTCAATTAGGTGATAAGTAAAGTATGAAAAATGTTTTCTGAGCATTTCTAACCCTCATCTAATCTGTTTTATTACTTTTCCATGCACTTGACCTGTTTTCATTTTCTAGTGGTTGAAATATTAAGATACAGCTATTAAGATGCTCGGCAAGGTATAAATAAGTGCTTGTGTGTAATAAAATGAAAGCAAAAGCTTACTATAAGAAAAGAAATGTTGATTTTAGCTGTCCTGAGAATTAGAAAAGAGAAGATAGACACTGACTGGTGAAGATATGAAATATAAAAAAGGCACATGAAGATGAAAAAGAGCTATTATCTCTCAGATCATGTCACGTCTCTGCAAGTACAGTATTGTGCTCCCCTGGGGAGACAGGTTAAACCGATAGTGCGTTACAGAACTCTTTTGCAGCACTTCCTTGGGCAGGCAGCTCCTCTTAATGCAGTTGACTTCTAATGAACCTTTGTTGTGAGTGCAAAGATAGCAGGATTGAAGTCAAGTGCTATTCAATTAAAGATATATTTAGGTAGGTAGGAACAAGTAGAAATTTTGTATCATATCAACAGTGCTATCAAAATTGAACTGCTTTGTGAAACTACATCCACCTTGTTTTTGAACTTGATTAAGAAAGAGAACCAGTATTGACGGAGAGGGGCAGTATGTCTGTGGAAAGGCAGAGAATTTTAAAAAAATGCTGGAATGGTGTATTTAGTCATCATTAAAACTGTTTTGATTTTGCACTTTGAAATGAGTTTTTTGTTTCCTTTTTTTAACTTTGAAAATATAGAAGAAAGTGTCTAAAAGTTGAAATCAAATTAATTGCTTCAGAAAAACAATCTTGATAAAACATTTCAACATCAAATCCAAAATTATCACAGTCATTTGTGAAATTTGGACTTTCATCTTCCTCTTAGCCCTACTAAGCAAGTACACTCCCCAAGTGTTTGAAAAAAAAAAATAATTTTGCAATCAGTGGATTAAAATGTAAACCTGGACACACACATTTACAGCAGTACCATCATCACTTGAAAAGCAAACTTGTGTTGCTGCAGGATTTGATTCACCTAGCAAAAGAGAGAGGGGAAAAAAATGTCCTGAACCTGCAGATGTTTTTCCCAGAGGAGTAATGGATCTTATGTAAATAATCACGTCATTCTGTAAGTGCATACGCTTTCATTCCACAAATCTACTTCACCTCTTCTGCCCTTTTCTCTGGTGCAAGCCTCTGCTAAATCTAGCAAGCCTGATCATTCTGTTTTTAAATATCAAAGCTATAAACATCCAGGGCAGAGTTTTGTTGGAACCTCATTGTTTTAAAATAACATCTTGAAACCTCAAAGTCAGTGTGAAATAAAAATCTTGGTTGGAGATAGCACTGTAAATGACAGGTGTAGCTTAGCAGAACCTATCTCTGATAGATGCCATTGGTAAGTATTTCAGAGGAAAGTGCAACACAGCCCTCAGTAAGGAAATAATGAACCCAACACCGAAGGTCTTCACCTATTGGTCTTTTAAGTTGTGCCATGAAAAATGAGAATCTGTATGGCTACTTAATTTTACCCAATCTAAAGCAACTGTTGGGGTTTTTGTTGTAAGTATAAATATCTACTTCTTTCTGATATCCTGCTATTCTCATAGGCTCAATGATGTCTTGTAACAATGAGTTTCAACTCAGATTAATCAAGTACTCCAGGAAAAAAATGTTTGCCTTTATCAATTTTATATGTGTTGTCTTTTCAATTTCACTTAATGTCCAGGAACATAGCTTTATTTCCATTTTTCTACCATTCATTATTTTCTAAGCCTCTGTAATGTCTTCCTTTATTCATCTCCTGTCTAAAGCAAAAAATTCTGAATGTCTCAGTTACTCCTACTTGATTTGCATGCTTTTAATTTTTATTCCATTTTTGTACCTGTCCTAATTTTGAAATGTACATTATAAAGATGAAAATTCCAGGCATAATCCTGATCTGTAGGTTGGCAATAGGATATTACTTGTATAATGCTGATTCTTTTGACTACTTTTACATTTTTCATTTAGTTTTCTCTGGTGATTCCATGTCTACTCGAAAGATTTCAGGGGGATGTTCAGTGCTATGCAGGTTCTCACAACACCTCCCACAAATACATTTTCACTTACCTGAGCATCCTAGAGCACTTCAGTTAGTGTTTGTCACTGTGCTTTCTTTGTTATGTTCCAATGAAAGCGCAAACTGTGTGTTTTTAAAGCATTTCAGTGCGGTTTATTTTTCTTTTTTAAATCATCATGTATGTATATTTATCAAACACAGGTGAAAGGCAGGCATTTGCAGTGGAGTGTGGTTAATTCAGTAGTGATCTGCTCCTTTTGAAACTAAATTGTCTGAAATGAAGTCCATGTTTCTTCCTGCAGAGAGGTTTAAATTATGGCAGTTGCTCTACAGTTTAAGCTATTAAATAATCATCTTTTTAGGAGTTGATCTTGAGATGCCTCAGTACCAAAGTTCAGTCTCTGCATTTTAAGACACTTGTAAGTCCCTTTTCCCAGAGTGCTGCCCAAACCTGAATTTATGTAGTCGTTGCTGATTGTCATCTATGAGAGTGCGGTTTGTCACAATGTACTGGAAAACAGATGATCTCCCAAGTCAGAGACTGCCTCCATAACTGGTGACGTTTCATCATTCAGAGAAACTATATCAAACTTTTTCTCACATTTAAGACCTTTGTAAATGAGGATGTAGAAAAAGCATGATAACTAGAAAAAGTCTAGGCTATGCTTAGCTTTCAGTCCTGATGAAACAGCAGTTTTGCATGAAATTAGAGCTGAAAAATAGAAGTCCAGATTGCTAATCTTTTTTTCTTTCTGGATCCCCAGATCTAAACGTCCAGTGCCAGTTTCGACCACAGCGCCCAGAATTGATTCTCCCAGGGCTGTAATTCCCCACCAGAAGGTATGTAATATGTTTCTTCTCAACTAAAGTTAATACCATTTTTATCTACCACAGTGAAGGTAAATACCTACTACAGGAGATGGCTTTTGCCCACCCCAGATAAGTGAACATTGAAGGAATACACAGGCAGCAAAACTGCTACAAGGCAATGTATTAGTGATCTGTATTTTGCTAATTTCTGATGAGCAGAGCGAAAGCATCTAGCTATCTTCTGATGTGA
The DNA here is from genome assembly GCF_000690535.1 of Cariama cristata. Taxonomy (NCBI): domain Eukaryota; kingdom Metazoa; phylum Chordata; class Aves; order Cariamiformes; family Cariamidae; genus Cariama; species Cariama cristata. Next base: position 82,301 of record NW_009625156.1, on the reverse strand, counting down.
TCTGGTCTAACCTATTCTGAGCAGTTTGTTTTCATCTAGGGTGCAAAAGGCTACCAAGGCTTCTTAAAATATACATTTGTCTTTATAGATTCTTGGGGAAAAACCATTAGACTGTACCTCAGTGTATCCAAATCTTGACTACCACTGAAAAGACACTGATTTGGAAAGAGGACATTAGGGTGTTTTACAGCTTGCATCATGTTGCATTCTTGTCACATTTCAAAAGATATGAGAATAAAAAATAAAGAGGATAATTCAATTTAATGAATAACAGCAAGTGGCAGAGGAAATGGATGGCTTGATTTCTATTGTCAAATCTCATCATCTTCCATAAAATAAATGTTCATATTAGAATAAACAGCATTCATTGACTGTACCTGGCAACTCATTATCTGTATCTTTGGAGGCACTGAGGAGCAAGGATACCTGAAAGACAGTATATATCCTTCAGCTCAAGCACTGCATAGGACATTTGCATTGCTGACGCATTTAATTAGATAAACGGAGAGGAAGTAAAATCACCATTGCTGCAACTTTACCCCTTCTGTGAGTGCCAGTTTCATCCCTAGCATGTAGTATAAATAAGAAACACTGAAGATCAAAATACTTGGAGAATTAGGTGATATTCTACTGGTTTTAGCAGTTCTGACTTCCATAGATCAGTTTTAAGTCATTTTTATAAACACCGTGCTTTCCAAATTCAGAGCTCGGAAGGTAACATCATCCCTGTAACCGCTGCAGATATGTTCAAAGTAACAGAAAAGGTTGAACTTGGGGAGAATAATTTGATTCAATTTTATTTTGTCAAATTTGAAATTAACTTGTCTGGCCATTTATTAGTTGAGACAGAAATAATGTTATTTTGCTCCAGATTTTGTAAGCTTTTTGGCAAGGAAGATGAAATTAAGAATTTATCTTGCTCAGAGTTGTTCCTGCTTATATCATGATTTTATAAAAGTTATCTTGGCGAAAGTTATTGGAACAGTCATCAAACGGTACTGTCAAATTCCTAGAGCAAAACCAATGGATCATTCTTTTAGTAACACTGGTGTTTGACTGCATCAGCAAAGTAATAGGGACAGGAAGCGGGAGAGAGTACTTATTTTCCCTCAAGAACTACACAGAATGCTGTTAATTTTCAAGGCAGCAAGTAGACGTGTCTCTTCAGAGTTACTCACCAACACAGGACTGACAACTATCTTTTGGGCTCCTCCATAGCACCTGTGCAGGTAGGACAAATTTGCCTACTTGCACGTAAAAGTTTTTATACATCAGATTTTCATGACTCTGTACTGGGTGCATTTCTTCCCTGGCAAGTGTCAATTTTAAAACTATCGCTGTAGGTATTCAAAGCTGTTTCCCACACAAAACACTTTCTCCCTTAACTATCTACCCTATAAAAAAGTTAACTCCTTGCACCGTAGGTTTTTTGAAAGGTCCTAAAAGCGCCTTTGGCATGGAAGCTATAAAGTGACTTTACATTTCGTATTTTAACCCTTCAGAGAGAGATGAGGGTCAAAGGACTCAACCCTTTTTCAGGAGCATGTTGCCTCACACTTAAGCATTCTGTACATCAGCACTTCGGAAAGGTTTATAGGAGCTGTTGGAGGTAGCCTGTTCTGAATGAGCTGTAGGCAGTACTTGCAGCTGGAAAAGGGATTTACTGGAACCTTTCTGGAGGAAAAGGGCAGCATCTAGGAGAAGGTATGGTGGGAAACAGGGTATCTAGCAGTATTCAGGAAGGTCTTAGATGTAGGGTCTTTGGCCCGGAGGAAGAGGTAGCAGTGGAGAGCAGGAGTGGGCAGCCCTTTGCAGGTCAAGAGGGGTGATGTTTGTATCACTACTATACACTAGTAGACAACAGTAATTTTTAACTGAAGAAAAATTCTTCTCTGAGGGTGGTTTGGAAGGGGGTGAAAGCATTGAACCATTGGAGAAGTCTCAAAATCCAGAATAAAAAGCATTTACTGATACAAACAGTGGTATGGGGATGTTGCAATGTAAGGTATGTTACAATGAATGTACTTTAAAAGTCAAGGTTTCTTTGCTTGTCCCTTTATTATTTCTAGTAACAGTATCACTGTAGAAATGAAGAATTCTGTGACACATAGGCAGAAGCTGTCACCTCCACATCACTGTTTGACAGTGTTTAGACTCTGATGGTTCACATGAAATGCATTCGATTGCATTTCAATAAACAGCAAAAACCAACATTACAAGACAGTCACAACAGTGTTGTCCTCAAACATCGAGAGAAGTTTTTCTCACCTTTCTCTGAGCCAAGGTTAAGGCATGGCAATGTTAGCTAAAAAATCTGCATGTGCAAGTTCAGTGTCTAGTTTAAACCATGAATTTTCCTGTACATTATTGCTGATCTGATTGCAGCTTCCACTAATTTTCAAGCATGTATTTCTTCTTTGACTGCTACGGTCATAGTTTTTCGTGTTTTAGAAAAATAAGCATACATTCTCTTACAAAGATGTGAGGAAGGTGTAAAAACCCCAGAGTTCTTTACCACTATGGAAATTTTTCTACATTCTACAAGTAACATACGTTCTCTCCTTACTTTCTTGAGGTGATCAATGTTATGGATGATACAGGTTCTGCAACCATAAGTATGGCATCAACTGAGCTGTAGGGCTATTATTGGAAATAAAAGTTTGACTGATTTGCAGTTTCACTATTTCCTTATCTGACATTAATCTCAAGCTTGAAACGATTTTCATTTAGTTTAGCCAAATCTTTTTGATTTAGTCAAGTCTTTTGCACAAGCGTGGCATAGCTGAAAGAAAGGCTATAACTAATGCTGAAAGCTTTCAAATAACAAGAAGAGTAAGCATGAGTCCAAGGATTGAAACTATGCCATCATCAGTCAGTGAGTTCCTGCAGCTTTCCATGGGGGGCACAACACAGGTGAAGATTCAAAATGTTCAAGCTGAAGCTTTAAGGCTAAGCATAGCTTTAAACATTTGTCCCTTTGCATAAAGGTATTATGACAGCCTCTTTAATTTTTAATAATATGACTATGTGTTACCCTGTTTATGAAACAGTACTGAACACGCTTATTTCAGAGTCCCAGTGAGGATCTCGTGATGCTTAGGATTTGTTTCCTGCCAAATTTGGGAACCTATGTGGCTAAGAGGAAATAGATGAAGAGATGATTGACTTTTTAAGTAAAGCATACGATGGAAGAGCTGGCTGAGCCAAAAGCTATTTGTTGGATGTCTTTGAGCAGAGTCATTTAATGCCATGATGCCTCCATTTCCTTCTTTCTGTAAAAGGTTGAAAGCAACAACTGCTTCTTGGGCGTGTTGGGAGGTCAAATTCATTAGTATAGCATCAAAGTTGTTCTCCCAGAAGTGCAAAAGTTGAATAAAGACTGTAGGGTAATAGCAGTAGATAAATAGACCATGGGCTGTCAAAGGAAGAGGACCTGAAAAACTGATATTGTGTCTTCCAACATAAATTTGTTTCTCACTTCTCTGATACATAAGAAGGAGCATTTGCCTTTCATAGAAGTTGAATATTTATAAAGAAAAGAATAATAATGTTTCAGAATGGAAATTGAGCTGATTCATAGCTTCCTTCTATTCCCAAATGTTTGAGACTCCCCTACATTTATCAGTTTTAACCTCATTAACTACATTACAGTGGGAAATTAAAACGCGTTTTTCCCCTCGTAGTAAGGGCTTGCAACAGGATCACTGCATCTTTCTCGAGGGAAGACGCCCATTGTTCAGTGCCAGAGCCTCCTCTTCTGGTGGGCTGAAGGGTAGCATCAGACTTGCGTAGTTGGACATTTTCACTTGCTTTTCCAGCCACAGAGACTGAAACAGAACGGGATGAGAGAGGTGGGAAACAGGGGAACATTTGTTACTGTGGGCTGCATTTCGGGTGATGTAATACTAAAAGCCGTGCTGCTGCTCAGTATTAGAAATTTGACCTTCGCATTCAGGAATGGTTTCAGAAATGCTGCATTGATCTGTTTTTGCCACTGAACTGGAGAAAAAAAAAATCTAAAATATCCTACGAGGTATAAACTTAATGAGACGTTCTTTGTCAATCACAAAAAGAACTAAATAAGCCGATTATTGAGCAGTAATTCTTTAGAAGAAATTATACAGCTGCTCTTGGACACTTCCTGTTTCATCCCTTTCCCCCCTGAACACATGGAAAACAACTACCTTAAAACTACTACGAATATTAACTCAAAGTGGAGAACACTAACCTGGCACTGCTCGATTCCTAGGAATTCTAGTGTTGAGTTACCAGCATGCTGGTATTCCAGGTAGAAATTGTTTGAGGAGTGAAACCAAAACTCCATTCATGTCACAAAGATGAGCAAAATCATCAACTATCATTTTTTATGGCAGTCCTATAATTTTCCCTTTGCCTACTGTTAGTGTCCAGTAACACCACAACTATGAAAATGCATTAGGATTAAGGAAATATCTGGGATTTCTCTCATTAGCAGTTGAAACTGATACTTTATAATCAGATCTCCTTGCATGTCCGTTTATTACTGGGTTTAGAAAAGAAACCCACAGTTAACTTAGATTAAAGCCACCGAGTTTTCAGAGTGATAAACAATTATAACTCTGGCATATCCTTTTTCTCCTCTATTGCCTCTATTTTTTTTTAAATATTTGTTTTGTCCCTCTCTGCAAGCATGTAAAACTCATTTGCACAAGTGGTGACTTAATTTATGAACATGGCCTTGTGTGTTTGTGCCTCTTACAACACATTTTTAGAGAGACTCTCTGGGTTTTGTCTCTTTAATGATGCTTGGAAGCTTGCAGTAGGCCACTTAAGGATTGGTTGTTTGCTGTTTTCTGTGTCAGGGTATAATGACTGAAGTATGTAATTCAAATGTATTTATTTAAAAAGGGCATAGTCTGAAAAATGCTTTTAGGATTATCTATTTCTACAGCCTCAGGCAGCTATTAATGCCAGCTAAAATCTCTTCCTGTTTACTACTGTGTTCTCAATTCGTTTTATCTACCTTACAGTTTTGATTCAAAATGTCTTAAATGTATTTAATGTTATGATTAATTATATCCTTAGGCCTTTATAGGGTTTTTTTTTTTTGCAATTAATTTTAATTAATCAGGCCATATTATCTTGATTTTTCAAATGTAATCTCCCTAAACTTAAATATGCAATATGGAAAAATCCAAGAGGAGAATATAAAATACTTGTCTTTCTAATGAACCTTAGCCAAAATCAGTAACTGCCATTAATGATAACTAATACTAGCAAAAGTAGAAAATCAGAGGCCGATTATTCTCAGGCTTATGCTTCATGCAAGGCTATGGGGGAGATGCATGTAAGATGTTAAAGATGGCAACTGAAGCAGTGCCAGCCCAAATGTGGCAAAATGTCACTGCAGGCCACCACCTGCTCTGGTGCTGGCTTTCATTGAGGGCAGGTTGTGGGCTCCATGCCTTCTTCAGGATGATGTCCCCTGCCTGTCCCTGACCCCCAAAGCTGGGCTGCAGCATGCTGTCGGCGTTACTGGTGGGCCTCTTACCTGTGAGCATCACGACAACTGGGTACCAGTTATGGCTGCAGGGTATCTATGTCTGGAGGGAGAAGCTGAAGTGATCCTTCTCCTGTAGCAAAAGCAACAAAGCTCAGGTTAGGCTGGAGCCAGGAGTTTCTGAGATAAACTACAAATTGATATTATGGCTCTAGAGAAATCTGTGAATTGCCAAGCATTCGAATAGTTTGCTAGGTACCTCAGCTATAGAATTTTTTTTTTTTTTTTTAATCCAAAGCACAGAATTACAGACAGACAAAAGTGAAGACTAAAACGGCTTTTGAAATTATGTAATTCATTATTTTAAAACATGTGCTAATGAGTTCCAGCGCTCAGGATGCTAGGTTCAAAAGGAAAACATTAAAGAGATGTTAAAAATAATCAATATGAGAAGCTTGTTATTCATGTTCCAGTCACTGAGCCTTTAGAAACTAAAGAATAAGAAGACCAAGAGTAAAGGTATAAAATGCTGACCTGGATGAAAGTGAAGTTTGTATTCTTCTTTGATAAAATTGTCCATACTGCAGGTAGGCAGACTTCCAAAATGTATAGAGCTGTGGTCACTATACACTGCCAGTAGCTGGAAGGAAATGAAGCAATTTAACCCTAAGGGTGCTCTGTGCTTGTCATAAGGTGCTGAGTACCCTCCAGTCCTAGGGATTTAGATGGTGTTGCACCAGAATGAGCTTGAAGCAGTGACAGGGTGTTTTAGGCCACAAGAGCACAGAAGTTTTAGATGAAACTTCCTCACAACTCATGCAACAACTTATTTCCTGCATTGTGTTGCTGAAAAAGCAGTATGTTTCCTTTTTTTTATATTACCTTTTATTTTGGTTTCACTAAGCTGTATTAATAGCAAATCATTTATGAAACTGAAGCATAGTACTGCATTTTCCCAGGATGAGGTTTGAGGTTTTGGTAGGATGTTTCTAATTTGAGCACCAGCACGGACTTCTATGTGTATAGCTATTGTAAAACAGATTCCTGTGACTTCGACTAAGGCAATACATCCTGCTGTCCGAGTTAGGAATATTATCTGGAACATGACTGTAGGATCATGCACTGTTCAACTTCATACTCATACACACGTTCTCTCAAGTAGAAATTATGCAGAAAGGATCAGAATAGAAGCATCCTATCTGTTGAGCAGTACCGGTTCTTAAGTCCTGTTGGTCTATCTGCTAACCATGCTGCATGGCCTAATTAGCATGAACCAGAGCCTATGGAAGCAATGCAATGTGTGGGCTTCAGTAACTTCAAGTGTACTTATGGAAAACAGAGTGCTGTGGTTTAGAATCATTGCATTTTTATAATAATGGCATTGACTTTTATGTTTGTATATTGTCTCAAATGATTCTGACCTTAAGAATTTTTTTTAAGATTTCTTAATTATCCTAGAAATTAATGGACAGTGTTGTCTTTATATAAAATCATTGCTATGAGATTGAGTAGTAGCAAATGCTCTTTTAACGTTAAGCTTTATTTGTTGGTTTCAACTAAAACCCAATAAAAAAATGCCTGAGTATGTTTTGCTTCCCTTAGTTTGAAACTATGTATTTCATTGTTGAAAATCTTCCCTGAAAGATTGGATGCTTTGGCCCCAATCTATTTATTGGAAGTTTATTGATATGTTTAGAAAGCAGTAATTGCAGAGACATTATTTTTGCATGTGTTCTATGATTGCTCTTTTCTTTTTTTCTTTTCTTGGCCTGCATGTTTGCTGCTACAGGAACCTGCTTGGGAAATCAATGACAACAGAGCAACCTTCAGTCCTCTAACTAACACGGCGGCTGGGCCTGTGGGTAGTATTTTAGCAACCAATGGAACGTTTTCAGGCTACCTCAACAAGCAAGAGATCAGCTTTTCAAATAGCTCTTCCTACCTAAAGACCACCACAGTTAGATCTTCCATGTCCTCTCAGTCTGTGACTCCTGACATTTCACCTGCAAAGAGTAATCTAGGTTCAAAACTAAGCACAGTATTGACTGATGGCAATAGTCCTGTACACCAGCTGAGCCCTGCAAGGCAATATAACAACCCTATTGGCCTTTACTCAGCAGAGACTCTAAGGGAAATGGCTGAGATGCATAAATTAAGTCTCAACCGAAGGGCTTCGGAAGGTGGACTTCCTAGAGGGTAGGTAACGTGGTAAAATATTTAATATTGCAATAAGTAATAAATTTGCTGAACAATGAATGTAATAGTACCTACCCTAATGTGCATTTGTCTGGTAATCATGAATAAGGTCTGGAACAATCATTACATTTTCCAGTACCCCCAAAAACATACACGCAGTACCATTACAGAATAACTCTTGGTCTTTGGTATCTGAATTGCAAGATGGATTGGCAATAGTCATCAGAGCATGAGGAGGAACACTACGACTGAAGTAACTGTGATCATTTCGGGGTTCTGGCATTTAGCAATTTAAACTAATGCATGTAGTCTCATAGAATCAAGTATCAATGTTGGCCGCTATAGGAAGCTGCTATAAAACAGGTCTGATCTTTGGTACCTTCCTAAAAGAGAAATTGCTTTGACCAGCAAATCTGACATGCTAGTCTACTGGAGTGTCCCGCCATAATTCCTGCCTTAATGTATTGGCTTTCCTACGCAAAATGAGTAAAAATTGCAATATTTTAAATTATCTGGTTTGAACATTGTCTGTTTCGCATCCATTAGCTTTGTCTTAACTTGTATGTAACAAGGAAAGATCTCTAAATATGTGGCAGTGCATTCCCCCCTCGCCTTTTTTCCTGGACCTCATTACGATTTCAGACTCATTCACGACAAGATACTACCCAGGTAGTTGGATCCCATGCTGTCAAGGTTTTCAGTGTTTTACTGTATTGCAGATCAAGTGTTCTATCAGTAGGTTTGTGAAGTGAGGAGCTTGGACTACAATACATGAGAAAAAGCAATGAGAAACAGGTTTTCCTGATTTTTCTGCCTTCATATATTAATTTGCGAACAAATCTCTGATTTGTTTATTTGTGTTTATTTAAAATTAAGATACATTTCTTATTATGAATATGGGAAAAACTGTACTTCAAACCACCAGGGACTTGGCTATATGAGGAAAAACAGAAAAATCGGAAAATCCACTCGAGATTTGATGGCAAATGGATATTTTCAAGTACTTTATATCCCATTGCAGAAGCTCTTTGCAAGAGTAAAACCAAGGGGCTTTAAGTTGTAGCAAGGTAAGGATATTTTGTCCTTATAAAAGAGCGTATGTGCATGTTCTAGATGATTCAAGCAGTTTAGATGATTCATTGTAACTCTCTTAAGCACTTGGCATTAACAGTCCTAATTAACTTATCTGAAAAAATCATATCCTTCCTTCCCATACCGGATAATTAAGAAAGGCAATTAGTGTTTAAAAGAATATAATTTCAGTTAGTAAGCAAGATCAACAAAATAAACCTCGGAATCCTTCTCTCTTAATTTACATTTTTCTTGAGGAAAACTAATCCTTGTCTTATTTCAATATGCAGAGTTATGCTGGGACTATATCTCCGTATCTTTCTCCCACTATCTTCACAACCCTCCTTAACATCTGCAAGGGTGAGGGTGAAGGGGCTGTGTTTTGAATGGCTCAGCGTTCTGACTGTTTCTTTGTTATCAAAATTATAACACAGCTGCATCCATCACTCATGGAAGTCAATGGGAACAATTCTGTTGATTCCAGAGGGCATCGCGATAGGACTACGTAATATCACAGTGATTGCTGGGGTGCAAAAAAGGTGCACCTGCAGAAAACACTTCACTGTCTTCACTCTTCTGCTTTTCCATGGTGTCCATCTCCTTTACATGTACGCCTTAGTGCACTCCTCTGGCAATGCATTGAATTACAAAGCAAGGTTCTACCTTAGAACAACCACCTGAGATTTAATTTTTTATTTTTTTTTTTTAGTTTGAATAAAATTTTAGGGAATTGCAGTCTATCTGCCTGCAATATCTGTAGCACTGATGAGCAAATATGAAAATTGATGAGAAATCATCTAAATGTTCAGTTCAAAAAAAAATCAGGCTTTATCCTGCAACCCAAGAACATTCTGAAAAGATGAAAGAGCTCAGAGCTACTAAGTACATGTGTCTTTTCAGGTCATTCCTCTGAGATTTAGAGAACTGTACATCTCTGTTTACATGCAGAGAAAATTCAGAGTTCAGTAATCCTGCCATCCCAACTCCCACTGGAGTGTTACCCATGAAGTGAGAGGCATCTTTCCTACTGCTCTGTGGAGAGTAACATGGAACCTGTAACTACCTTGGAACTTAGTATCATCCGAGACAGTCTCGATCTCATTGTGGATATATGTGAAAGAGTGCACAAGGAAAGCACTGTGAGCCCTGCAAAATCAGCTCTGGACTTTATTGTGAACATTCTTATCATATAGCACAATATGAGATGCTCTGTAAAGATTGTGAAATTACGGTGCTTCAAAACTGTGAATTTATTGTGCATTCATGAACATCCACTTAGCAGTATGGTAAAAGCTATAAGAAAATTCAGGTTTGGAGGTTGATCTTAAGGTCTATTTCATATTTCAGTTTGGTGTCCTTTTCATCAAATAATTTGAACTTGTGTGAGTTGCTGTTAGAGGTTTAGCTAAACCCTTTGGAAAATCCTATCGGAAAGCTAAAATTAATTATGAGATTATTTCCTTGATCTATGAAGGATAACAAAGCATCTGTTTCTCTGATACACTTTTGCATTAAACTTTTATCATGCTGGCCCAGGGTGAAAAACAGAGGTGGCCCATTAAGAGTGTGCAACTTGATGTGCTGAATGCTCTGGAAAGGGGAGCATTAATAAATAGGAGGAGTGAGTCATAGTTTGAAACATGTGGTTCTTTTTCATTCCAGTGTAAGTTACTTTTCATGTTGTAGGTCAAGGGCAGTAAATACCTGTCCTCCGAGTACGTGCCAGGTGGCTTGGGTTACTAGCTTCTTACTGTGTGACCTCTGTGAGCAGCAAGTTGGGTGTTTCATACATGTCCATATTTAGAATCAGGCTAAAATAATGTGTGGCTCTGAACTGGGGAGAATTTTCTCATCACATACTAAACATAAGGAGAAGTGAAGCTTTAGTCTTTTTGGAGGAAGCTATAGTAGCCTCTTCACATCTAAAAAATCTTTACTGAGACATGTGGTTGTTGAGCAGTTCTTAGTGTGTGCACATAATGATTTTTATCTTTGAACATATTTTTATATGCAAACAAGTGGTTGCTCTAATTAAGATGTATTTTAGGGATGGTAGTTCTACCTTTAAAATATTATTTTATGTGTAAGGCAGAGGCCTGGATTAGAAGATTAAAGCAAGCATCAGAGTCCACTTCAGAAAATGATACTATTGCACTGTTTCGTTGTGAATGAGTGCCCAGCTGTCCTGCACATACCTAAAATGGATATAGGATCATGGATATGCTTACAGGCTACAGCTTGTTCCTAATATATCTCTACCGGTTCCTGTAACAGACTGATATATTTGGCTTAATGTAGGGTTTATAAAGCTAGAAGAATATTCTCGAGTCAGGGAGTCTGAAGAACAGTAACTGCAGAAGGTGATCTGTGATTGCTTTTCCATGGAAATGCAGACGTGCAAAGCCTTTACTGCAGCTTTGGCTCATTAGAGTGGTTTTGATCATTGAAAAGGCAGCTGGATGAGCCAATGCAAAAGGACTGTACGTAAAAAGAAGCAGTAATACCAAAGGTTCTGCAAGGCAAAAGCAGGAGGAGACAAATCCACTTTGGATGTAACTCTAACAGTATTACATTGCTGTCCGGTATTTTCTATCAATCCCAGACCCAGAAATGTGACAGCAGCAAGTTGGAAGGTTCAGTGCCCAGTTCTGTCAACAGCATTCTGTGCAGCTAAATAAGAAGAAATATTTATTAACTGATCCTGGACTCTCTTCCTCTTTATTTTGCGCAAAATATGATTAATTACTTTCACCCAAAAGTATATTCTAAGTTTTGAAAAAAACAAGTTAAAATAAATGTCATAGCCCATTAATGCTACTCATGCAACCAACAGAAAGTCTTAACAGCAAATAATATATTACAGTCTGAGCACACTATCTGTTCATGGCTCCCAGCTTTGGCCCACATAAGGCCTACGATGAGTTTTGTATTGTAGTTCTTTGGAATTACTGTGCAAGCCGCTGTCACTTCTTGTTTATGCAGCGAAGCAGGATGTAGCATGAACATATGTTTTTTCATACTTAGTACATACCAGATGGAATAAAATATCCTGATGTGGATATTGAAAAAAACACATAATGCACAGACTTGCTTCATTTCACATGGAATAAATTAGGAATGACTATTCTGAAATTAATTGGCTTACACCACTGTTGGCATAATGTAGGTACAGTCAGATTTAGGCCAATAGTTTGCTAAATACAAAGGCATTTTCCTTAGTTTTAGATTTTAAACATTTACCAATATATTCCTTGGATATTCTGCAGCACATAAAAGACAAAAAAATCAATCTTGCAATACCAACTCTGAGGGCAGCCTGAGAAGAACAGACTTCATCCCTGAATATTTAGTATCTGAGGGAAGAATATAATCTCTACCACTCATTTGCTATTTTCAGATGAGAATATACTCTGCAAATGCTTCTTTCTTCCCTCCGCTCCCTCCCCCCATACACTTTGATAATTTAGCACATTTAGGGATGCACTGCAATAAAATCATGTTCAAGGGTCAGCCAAAATGCCATGGTACCCTACTAAGTCCTAGTGGATCAACTATAATCCCTACGTTTTTTCCTTTCTTAATCATGTTTGGGTTTTCAGGCATACATTTACTTATTGTTCTTATTTGTAGCTGGTCTGAAAAAAGCTTTAGTAAGTTTTTGTAAATACCTTTTGCCCTTTGCACTCTAAAAACTATTGACTTTTTCTCTGTGGTTGGTTTTGATGTTGTTTGTTCTCTTTCTCTTCTTTTAGGTCATAACCAACACCACTGCCAAGTTAGTATCACTTCTATATAGTGCCAAGTATTTCTGTTGTGCTGTATGTGTGAAGATTTGTTTTCTGGAGTAGCATGATCCCTTGTGTTCCTGCTGTGTCTGCTTGAGAGTGGAAGTATTTTAAAAAAAAAAAAAAAAATTGGTATGGCAAGCATCATGCACTGCCACTGATGTCCAGTGGTGCTCCCTTCTAAGCATGCCACGTGTTTGGCATTTCTTGGTGATGTTCTAAGGCTGCAAAGGGAGTTAGCATCCGAGCTTGCTCAGTTCTTGTAAATGCTTTCAGATGTTTTCATTTCTACAGTCCGGGTTTAATTCCTCCTAACTCTTTAAGTAGTCTTAATGCCTTTATTTATGAAGCCTTATCTGAGCCTTTTTTGGTGTATTATTAGTCTTAACTAATAATAAAAAATCATTTCCAAAGTCCCACTCTGCTAAAATTCAAATTTAGGTTGGTATGAGATACTGATATGGAAAAGATCTAAGAAGTGATTTACGTTAGTAGCAACTATTGATTTGAAAATGTGATTGATCTGCTTTATTTAGGAAAGTTCAGAGAGTCCTCAGCTTTGACCTTTAGTTTTCTCAGGGCACAGGCTTGTCTCTAAATTCCTGCTTTCTGTCTCTGAACTGAGTGTTGTCCAGAAATTGCTGAAGACTGGGTTAAATTCAGCATAAAGTAAATAATTATATTAGTTAAATGTTAAATTTAAACTGACAAGGTTAGAAATAGTAGAATACATATAGTTGAAATAATATTTAATGCATATAATTTACACTGCTCTGGCATTTTCTGTTGATTTTAATGAGGTGTGGGTGTGATGTCATGCAAATGATGTAACTCCTTTGGAGTGATGAAACTCTAGCCAATTTACATTGATAATTATTCTAATTGTCTTAGAAAGCAGCAGTCACATTATAGGGGTGATTTTAATCTTACTTGCTTTAGGATTTACTTTTCCTGATCTTTTTCCAGCTTAGTAGAAAAATCCCATGCATTTTGCAGAGGTGCCCCAGCTGTCTCTAGAGTTTACCTCTGCCACATTGTCCTAGAGCACAGCACTCCTCACAAGCACTGATGGCTTCTGTTTGCTTCCAGAGTTATAAAGAAAACTCTGCAGTTGAAAAATCTGTACCTTTTTCTCTTATTTTTATGGGAATCCTGTTAACTTCAGTGAGAGTTTTGCCTTGATATGTGAAATGTGACTAAAACCTCTTGAAAGACATCACTGAAACTGTTCAAATACCACAAGCAAAAGCCTAAATCGCTACTGCTGCTACCATTAGGGAAGTTTAGGCTGTTCTAAGATTACTAGCTTTTATTTTTGTAATTGATTGTGGAAACCAATTGCTTTGAACTTTATTCTTTACAAGTGGCAGATTTAACCTCTGTCTTTTCATTCACACCATCTTCTTAGATCTTGGGTTTAGACTCTCTTCAGTAGTGGAGGGGAAAGAGAACACTAAATTCAAGTTCTCGAGGGGCTGTGTGTTTAATTATTGTGTGATCATTCAGGGTATTACAAAGAAAAGAGATTCCATTGTTAAAGCAAAGCATGTGCATGCTGAAAAGTCAAGAGTATAACAACCTGCACGTCTCTGCACATCACACCCTTCAACAGATGATGTCAGTGTAATAATATTGTCATAGCTGATTAATAGTTAATGGAGAGATATTTTAAATGTAAAAATGTTTTTGTAAAAAGGTGATTTTCACTTTTTGAATGCATAATGCAGCTTCCCAGTTCCCTCCCTTAAAATGTTGATGTGTGTAACTAAAGGCTGTGGCTGTAATATAGCATGTGCATATGCATGTCTCTGTTCCTTGAGCATGGGACGGTCAATGATCTATCAAGTATTTTGAATGATGTGCGACTGTCTCTCTTTTACTGTCAGTCTTCAGTCAGGGCATCCCACCAAACAAAAGGCTGAAAACATAGTGGAATCCCCTGGAGGCAGCACATCACCTTTGATAATCTCTGGAAGATTGTCAGATAGCTGCCAGCTTTACTTGATTATCTTTTTTCCTCCATGCCAGGTTGAGGGTTGGGTTTAACAGGCATGCTGTTCTTCCCTTGCCAACCAGAGAAGCTGTTGTTCAGTCACATGAAAAAATTCAGTGAAAGACTTAATATTAGCTGATAAATTCATGATGTAATGGTTTTAAACTGAAAAGGAAAATTGTTCCAGTCAAACAGGATTATGTTTTTCAGAATTTCTTTTGGGGTGGGGAGATATATCCATTTCCAGCTTTTGGGCTCAGTTCAAAATGAAACCTCTGTGAAATATCCATTATTTCCCAAAGGACAGAATTCTCAGTTTTGCCCCGTTTGGTGAGCGTATGGAATCTATACTGCTGGCATCCTTCTGCTGCTGGCAGGACAGGAGCAGCAGACTGGAAATTCATCTGATCTCCCGTAGGTTAGAGAAGAGCAGCTACTTCAGTGACTGACAGCTGAGGTTTAGCTTGCTCAGTGGAACTCCAGGCAATACTCAGTCCTAACTCTAGGACTAGAACAATGTACAAGTAGATGCTGTAAGGAAGCCAGGTGCTCTTTAGGTGAATTCTGACATTAAACTGACTCGTTGCAATGGCAGCTTCAGTTAACTTGCTCATGGCTCAATTTCTCAAATAAAAATCCTTCCGCATAAATGGAGCTACTGGAGAATGTGGAGGCTGCTCTTCCAACTGCAGTGGTCCCGTTGATTGCAGTTGTCCTGTTGATCTGAGACTGAGCATTTATCATGCTATAGCAACACCCTATGGATGGCTGTACAGAGATTTGGGAAAGATTAATTTAGTCTGTGAGAAAAGCTTTGAAGATTAAAAGGCACAAGTACTAAATTTCACTGTGATTAATCATCCAAACAGAAAGTACTGGAACCTTCTAAATAACAGAGGACCTGACATCTGTTCACCCCATTGCACTTTCTAGCCCTTTTTAAGACCCTTCTGAAAGAATGAATGGATGCAGTGAATAAACTGGGAATTCTCTGCAGTATGTATGTACGTCCACGGGCATGCATATGTACATGTGTGTGTGTATATGTTTGTATACACTTGTATGTATATATGCATGTACGAATGGAATTTTGATATATGGAAGTGTAACATAAATACTTCCGGATTTGTCATGATTTTTTTGACACAATGACAAGTGTTTCACCTTTTTTTCTCTTTATACATCTGTAAGCCCACACAAAAATGACATCCCTTAACGCAGTCAGCTTTTAACTATTACTTGTGACTTGTGTCATCTCTTATCCTCTGATCAGAAGCTTTTGTGGTGAGATGCCATGAACAGACACGCACACTCCCCTGTTGGTGCTTTTTCTCTCACTTAACTGTCACGCCTTTCTCCTTTCTTCCCCTCCCTTCCCTGTCGAACCTCACTCTTGTGTAACCCAGCACGGACTTCACGGAGCGTTTCAACCCCAGTGTCCTGAAGGACTCTGCCCTGTCTACACACAAACCCATTGAGGTGAAAGGCCTGGGCGGCAAGGCTACTATCATTCACGCCCAGTATAACACCCCGATCAGCATGTATTCCCAAGATGCTATCATGGATGCAATTGCAGGCCAGGCACAAGCCCAGGGTGGAGAATTTGCTAGGTAAGGTCATTTCCTTGTGTGGAATGCTCTTTCTCGGCATGGTACATGGAATGGTCCCTACATGCATGACATGGCAGCTCTTCCTGGACTTTTTTTTTTTTTTTTCTGGAGTGTCTTACACGTGGAAAATACAAATCAATCCTAGATAGTTTTTGAAAGCACTTCTTCGTTTTGAAATTAGAAGGATGGATAGTTAGAAAATGTAGCATTTCTGCTTTGATATTCTTCCTAGAACTGGTAAACCCTGTGAAAATATATCTAGTGCTCTGTATATGACATTGGATGGCTTTTCATTTGTGATGACCGTATTTTGTAATAACCACTGGATTGTATGCATAACTCAGACTGGAAAGGGGGCGACAGAATTTTTATTGGTATGTGAAGAATACAAATTTATTTAGTACTGGCTACTGTTCTATTCTTCAAAATGGAGTGTTGTGTATTATCCCTATCCCCAGTTTACATACTGTATATGTCTCTTATGCATATCCTTTGGACTATGCAAACATCCATTGATCTTTAATAATTTTGCTTTTCCAGTGCATGTTTCTGGTAATGTTATCTGATGAACTTATCCACAATTGTTATGACTTAACTGAAATTACATGTGTGCTGAATGTAGCCAGGTTTCTCTCTTATTGGGTATCTTTCTACCCAAAATAGAACTTACCTTCTTTTCATGTGACACCAAAATATAGGTATAGCAACAGACTTTAACATAGTTTCTTTTCACTGTGTCGGCTGCAGGCTTATTCAAAATGCAGATGTTTTATGTCTTTGCTTGTGCTCCCTTTTACTGGCCATTTCTTTTCTCTTTGTTTTTTTAATTCTTTTTTCTTTCCCCAACTAATTTTTTGCACCAATGTTATTCTGTTGTTCATCACAACTCTCCCTAATGATGGATCCCAAACAGTAACTTTAGTTGGTTTTGACCATGCAGTGAATATCCACAGGTGTAAGTAGACTAATATTGCCAATTAGCAAAGTACAAGGAAAGAAGTTCATTCTATGTGTTCTTTATAATAGTTCACATCTTTCATAGCATGGATTATATGAGACATTTTATGATATATTGGCATTTTTTACTAAATGCTGTAACATTATATAATGCAAATAGTAATATTTAAAAATTTTACCCATTTAAATGATCAGATGATTATAAAATTTCACTGCTGAGCATGTGGATCCTTTTCATTTTATAAACAGCACATTAAAAGAATCTCTCAAATGCAGTTCCAGGCACAAAGTGGCTCTGCTGGACTGGAAAACTACATCATCATCTTTTCCCACCTGTGGAAGAGATCAAAACATATTGTGTTGCGGGGAGAGGAAAATGCCTTTGGTAGAAAATCCCAGATAGCGTGAGAGAAGTCCAAAGACTGCAACTGGAACTGGAAGATGAGCACACTTTCCAGGGGCGTTAGGGATTTGCCATAGAATGTAGAATTGTAAAGTAGTAAAGTAGTAAAGAATCTGAATAATTAGAGAGGCTTGAGTCATAAATCATAAGGTGATAAGGGATTATATTAGTATATGCATATATATTGAAAAGACCAGAATGAGCAGATACATAGATAAGAAATTTTAAAATATATTTTCATGGGCTGTTCAGTCATTGCACCAGTAGCAGCAAGAGCTGTGTTAAACGCCACTAGCAAAAGCTCTGTTCCAACTTTTTTTCTTCATTTTGAACATGGAATCTGCCTATCGCATGGGTGTTTTTGAAATGAGTTGATTATTTCCATTAATCCTTTTGTATCAGACAATTCCAGTGGAACGTTATTCTCTGCAGACAACTCAATGACTGTCTTCTACCCTGTAATGTTGCAAAAAAAGCTTTTCTGAAAGATCCACTATATAATTTACCGTTCAAGCTTTTCCTTCATTTTGGAATGTGACTCCTAAGCCTAACATTCACTTGGCCCCAGAAGAAGCTAAAGTTTCTGTTCCTAGGTGCAGTCAGGTGCAGGGGGCTCTAAATCTACTGTGCTGTGAGCTATAACCTCTTTTGTAGCTTCTTTTTTTTAAAAACTCACAACGCTTAGTGACTAAACAATTTTCTGAGTAGATTGTTTTATTACAGTTAACACATCATTTTTAATCTAGCTATAAAGGCAAGGTTTATGTTGATATAACAATGGCCTACCCATTGACCGATAGTCATTCGATTGAACCTGTAACTCATTTCCTTAAGGTGTTGCTTTGACCTCTGTGATATTCTGAACTTTAATTTGCAATGGAAACTGAGGATGTTCTTTAGTTTGCTTAGTTGATCAAGTCTGAGATAAGATTATGCTTAATGCAGAAGTATTTGTATGAGAAGTTTGTCATACAAAAGCAGACCAAATTCTGTACTGATTCCTTTTGTCTCAATTCTCTGCCTATAATTTGGTCTCAGAACTTAATTACTCTTCTTTGGGCTTTTCGTTTGACATTAGAGATAAGCCTTGAAGCCACAAGGTGTATGTGAGATGGTAGGCGTACTCAGACTGCAGACCTAAAAGGCTTCTGTTCTTTTTGGCAGACAATAGCTGGAAACACCACTTCCTCCTTTTATCAGTGATGAATAGACAGGCTTAAGATAACAATTCATTTTCTAGTTTGACCATTTGAAATCAGTAGTGTTTTAATTTAAGTCAGTGAGATCAGAATCAGGCTCATGTCAGTTAGAAAATAACCCACACCTACTGGATCACCATGGAAAACACAAAGGAAAGCATATAAATTATTTATACTGCATTTATTCAGAGCTCATGCTGGAACTTAAAGGTAGAAAAATGTGAATGCCCTGACTTTATATCTTTTCTCACTCTATGTTGCTTTATTTTAATTGATTTTACTATACCAAGAACCAAGAGTTGGTTGCAGTAAAACCATGTGGTCCGTACATTTCAAGTACATTTCTGTCAAACCTGTTCTAAATTCCATCGTGCCGTTTTAGCCAATTTCACAAGTCATGTAAGTAGACATAAATCCAACAACTTTACCAGGATTAAGATCTAACAGTTCTAGGAGTAGAATCAATAATGTGATTGTACAAACTAAAGTCTCATGTATCCTCTACAATAAGTGAACTTGGCTGGATAATTTACCAGTCTACATGAACTATTTGATTGTTAGGTCAGTTTTCCTTTTTTTTTTTTTTTTACCTCTTAGACCTTTTTTTAATAGTTGCAATCAGTCTAATATCTGAAGTCACAATATTTCGTTGTGTGTCTACATCAGGGGTAGAAAACTGCAGTGCTCCTAAGTTTTTACTTATTATCTACTTAAATTAAATCTGAATAATGACTCCAGGGAGTGATTCACATGGTAAGCCATGGTTTATAATGAACTCCAAGAAAAAAAAAATCACATTGCTACTTATTCAAGGAGGTTTGACTGTCTTTAAAGCTTGTTGTAATGTTAATGTGTGACTTGTATGATGATGTGAAAAAGGGGGACAATTTTTTATTGAATCCTACTAAAATATCTTAGGCTGTAATATAAAAAACCCTCAAAAGCTGTAACCTACTTGGGAAGAATGTCTTTTTCAGTAACATCAATTTAAAGTAATATGCTTAAAGATGCATGATATTTCTGCACATACACACCCAGATGGAAAAAAAATTAAATTAAGAAGAGATATAACAGAGGTATTAACATGGTTATGTGCATCTTTAGGCTGTCTGTAAGAATCAACTGTCACATTTAGGTTTATGAAATGCTCATAATCAGCAATGCACTCTATTTTACACTTCCATGCCGAGTGGCTCGTATGTCCTAGTTACTCATGTAGAATATAATCAGATTTTTAAAAAAAGAAAAAGGCCCATTGCATTAAAAACAAGAGTTGGAAATACTCCAATGTACTGCATTAATTTAGTTTCATTTATATGAGCGTATTTCACTCTGCTAGGGAAGGTTAATTCACCAAGCTCCATTTCCTGCCTTAATCGTCTACCATAAGGATATTAATGCGTCATATTAATGCCACACATTGCTACTGTGAAATTTGTGGTCCAGCCTTTAGCATTTGTTTAACTACCTTTGAGCTAATGACATACACTTTTAAACTGCTTTTTTGTATATTGGCTATAAGAACACAGCATTTCAGCTAGAGGATTTAAACAAAGGAATTTGAACTGTTCATGGCTTGCACAGCGCTCTTGCCACAGCAGTCCATGCCTGAAATCAGCAGCACTATCTACCCCCTGGTTTGTTATCCACTCTACAACAATCTGCAGCTGTGAAATTTGCTGTCACATACAGCAGTTTTTTAAGTTTTTTTGATTAAAAACAAAGTCAGGGGATATAAAGTTAACTGTTGGCCAAAATCAGGCAGTCACCTATGACAGCATTACAGGGCAAGGTACTGTGTGCTTAGTCGGTACCAGCACATGGGCCTGAAATGCCTCTGGGAACTTGAAAACCGGGTCGCCTTTCGGAGAACTTTAAATGGACCTTTTCCAATGACAGAACTTCTCAGCGTAGCTGAGGGTGAGAAGTGGCAGCAGAACGGTCATGAGGGGGTTAGTGACTGACTTTTGCTATTACACAGGATCTGTTTTCTATATAACGACTATTTCTGCATGAAGTCAGTAGAAGGCCGAACTCGCTACTGCACTTACACCCCTGCCTCAGCAAGGCCTTCAGCCAAGAGGAAGACTACTACACTCCCTCCCATCTTCCCTCTGAAGAAGGATATGGCACTAATTTGTTCTCTGGTGCACACAGGAGCAACACTAGTGGCAGCTACTGATGGCGCACCCTTCCCAAAGCAAGTCCACATTATATCTACCATACCTGCGAGTGTTTAGATATTGTAAAGACAGTGGTCTAGGAAACATGAGCTAAAAAAGGAGCTGGAAGATGCTGCGCTCACCTTCAGGAGACCTTCCATGCTGAGAGACTTTTTTTACGTAACTTTTGTGGCAGATCTTAAACTGAAGAGTCAGGTTTTTTTCTAAGCTATGCTCCATCACGTAGATGATTGTGCTGAAACTTATAAAAGAAAAGTAACTGGGTTTTGTACCCTGCTGTCTCCTCAAGAAAGCGAGACATTTGCATAAGCTGGAAGTTATGGGGAATACAAATACTACTCTAATAAAAAAAAAATCCTAAAGAGATGTGGTGCTTTTGGGTCCATAGCATATATAAACACACATCATGTTTCTGACCCCCTTGCAGTCTTACTTGAAGAACACATCCCATGCTATTGGTAGGTGCAAATCCATTAAAAGAGCATATATTATGCAGACCTGAAGAAGAGGAATGTGTCAGCTGGTAAATACTGATATATAACGCAGTACCTGGTAATTTTTTATTACACCGTATGTTATTGCTGTACGTAGGCTATCAGACACGCTTCTTGGCTTTTTCATGATTCCTTTCAGGCTTTCAAATCACAAGCCTCACTTCTCTGCAGAACTTCTCTGCACAATAGTATCTTAGAGAACGCTGACTTTGAGCCTGAACCAAGGAAGCAACTTTGATAGCAGGTGGCTGCTCCCAGAACTTTATAGCAGTGACTTAGTTGGACCAAATGGCCCTTAACTTTTAACAGAACCATTTCTCAATTTTCATGAAGCTGAGCATGCTGCTTGCAAAGCTCTATATGGAATAGCATGTTAAAGCTGTTACAATAAATCACTTGCTTCAAAAATAGACCTTGTATTTAGAGAAGTCATGGAGCCAAGTTACTCCAAGCACACATCATCCCCTCAGTGTATATTTCTGCAGCTCTGTTAATATTTAATTTTAACTGTATGCTATGCAGAAGTTATTTTTGCAGGAAAAAAAAAGCTATTAAGTTACTAAGTCTGTTTCTAGCTTGCATCATAAATCAAAGAAAGGTTACCTCTCGTGCTACAGAGCTTTGTAGCTTTGGCTTTAGGTGTGCAAAATTGGAAGTTTCTTCCTGGATATATCACTTTGCAATGTTATTAGAGAGGTCGCAAGACTGAGATATGTTCTGTTAAAGATTTCAGATATAAAACATGTATGCAAGTTTTGAGTACAAGTCTAAACTTCTTATGCTTCACACGTTTAGAAGACAATGAATCCAGAGTTATGGCAGCTGGAAGTTTAATTCAGAGTTTGGCAAAGAATCATCTCTAGAAAAAGCTATAAAAGCCTGTCATGTTATTTTTATAATGAAATATGGTTTTTATTTCTAATTGCAACGTTAAAACACAATTACAAAAAGGTAATAAGACATAACATAAAACAGTATCAACATGAAGCTGTTTTTGTAAGAAATAATATGGGACAAGAACGCTCAGAGAAATTGATGTTTTTGCCTGGCATACTCTCCTTTATCACGACATACTATTCCAGCCATTGTAAGCTTGTGGCTGCATTGGCTGAGGAATCATGAACGGACATTTCCAAGCATTTTCACACTGGTTTGAATATGCAGATTTGAATGATAACAGGCCATTTAAAAGACAGAATGAGCCATAACATTCTTAAATCACATAAAATTGATCTCTGTACTTTTTAAAAAAAGTTATATTTTCAAAGCTGTGTTTTGGATTGCTGTTATTCTGGATGAGAAGCTGTAAGACCAGAGAGAGGTTGGGATGAAACCTACCATGTGCTGTTTCATAACGTTTCACTTTCTGAATTGCAGTACCCTTCCTATTAAAGATCCTCACGTAGACAGTGCCTCTCCAGTGTATCAGGCTGTGCTTAAAACTCAGAACAAGCCTGAAGATGAAACCGAAGACTGGAGTCGCCGTTCTGCCAATCTGCAGTCTCGATCTTTCCGCATCCTTGCCCAGATGACTGGAACAGAGTACAGTAAGTCGAATAAAAAAACACCCCCCTCATCCTGATTTTAGATTCATCTCTTTATTTTGTTACCCCAGTATTAGCAACCAATACTCAAGGAAGACTCATGTCCAGCTTGTAGTCATTGTCAGTGAGGGCTGAGATCGGAGAACCCTGGGTGTAACTTGAGGGAACTAGGAAATCAAAACATTCAATCTCACCTTACGCTTTATGAAGGAAATTCTTTGATCTGCCAGGGGTCTCACCATAAAAGTATAACAGATTATACAGTAAAAGAGCATTTTGGACCCCACAGTTTTTCTTACTTACAAATCAAATCTCTGCAGTGTTATTTTTCATTTTCCAGCAGCCTAGACATAAAAAGCTGTCCATTCATGAGAAAAAAGATAAACAACTTATGTCTCTTGTAGCACTCTTTCATAGAAGTGACTTCCAGAGGTTAAAATGACCATTTGTATTGAACCTATGGTTCTACCACCAGCCCTGTTATCTAAACCTAGATCTGCTATGAATGTCATTGGAGCTTGAACTCTGTTGCTTGTTGCCTATGGAAATGTTTTTCTGGCCACTCGGTACTAACCTCAGAGCTTGTTTCTGATCTAGAGAGACAGAAGTTCAGGGACCTTTGCTACATCAGGGGGAAATACTAAATATTTCCTCCTTATATGAGTCTGCTGCTGCCTCTCGTGCTTTCCTACAAAACAGCAGGCCCTCTCTGTAGAATCATTGCCTACAGCTGTGAATTGTTGCTAATAAAGGAAGGAGAAAGGAGTTGCAATAGCTACTTTCCTACTAACATCCCACTTCCTGGCTTTAGGGAATGGTGCCTCTTCATCGTGTTCTTACAAAATCCACTGCTGCAAAGTTAGTGTGAGTGTACCTTTAGGTAGGCCTTTGGTACATTTCTGAGGAACTTCTAATTTCATCTTAAAGCTAATTTCTTCCTTCCTTTGTTTTTTAACTGAAACATTTTTTTGTCTGCAGTGCAAGATCCAGATGAAGAAGCCCTGAGGAGGTCAAGGTAGGCAACTCCCTGTGAAAAATATGGCTTTCTCCTTACTGATAACCAAATACTGTTTTAAAACAGTATTAATATGAACTTACATTATCTTTTTGTCTTAAAATATTCTAATACACTTGCTTAAAAATCACTAAAATTAAAATGCTATCAGTGAGAGGCATTTGAATGAAAAGGATAACAAATTAGCATGTTTTTAGGAAAGATAGTGCAAAATTCCTGAAGTGCGTGTTCAAATCTGAAAGCTCTCCGCACATGCAACTTCCATGTACTTTACTGGGTATGTGAATGCAATGAGTTCCTAAGATCAAGCCCTGTGTAACTACTTGATTGTGTAACTGGATGAAAATATATGATGTTGTGATAGCACTGAAATTTGTGAGCAATTTATTTGGATGACCCTGTGATTGACACTTGATTCTCCTGAAATGATACAGTAAAGGAGTTGTTTCCATCCATATCCATAATCATTTGCTTATGTTTTGTTTGGAATAAATACAACCCATATTTGTAGAATATGGAAGCACAGGACTGCTTTTGCTAGTGGCTAAATGTATTTGTTTCATATGAACTACCAAAACCACTGAAAAAGTGGGTATGTTCAGAGATAGAATAAGGAATTAAAGATTTATCATCACCTTATGTTGTCCTGCATAGCCAGGAAATAGATTTATTAGAGATGCTTATGTTAAGCTTAAAAACTGTAGTTGAATTGGAGAATCCTGCATGCAAGCCTGATTTTCTGTTTGCATACTTCAAATCCCTGTATCGTGTTAGCTCCTCTAAGCCGCTGGCTGGGTTTGTGATGTGTTTGATACTCGATCCACTTTCTCTTCTTTTTCTATTTTTTTGTTTTGTTTACTGCCATGTGGCTTCTATAAAGGTTCTGAGCTTTTGGTCACAGTGCAAGTTACAAATGTTAAATCGGTGAGAAAGATGTCTGTCATTTTCCCTATGAAAATACAAGTATACTCTCAGTTTGTGTTTGCTATAAACCTTCCGTTGCAGTTCACCGAAGTTCGTGGCTAGGTGCATGAACATCAGGCTTGACATTACATACCTCAAGGATTTATTTCTTCCCTCAAATGCGCAAGCCTAATTCTTATTAAATGTCCTGTGCGTTATCTGTTTTGATGTAATAGCACGCATCCAAACCCTTATTATGATGGGATTTAAAGCATTGTGCTGAACTTAAAAGTCCCCCATACACATCTGAGAGTAATATGTTGTTTTAAAGAAATAATCTTTCTAGCTGTAGTCTGTGGCTCTGGAAAATACTAGATATTGGAAACTTAGCATGGTATCAGAGATGTTGAAAATCATTATCTAGGAACACATCAACATGTGTAAATTGCACGTTCTGTTCAGTGTAACTTAAAGTACCTGACTATATCCACTGTGCTTTGAACACTTTCTGCAGTTTTGGGGTATCACTGTGTTTATCCTTTTTTTCACAAGGACAGTTAGGGTTATGAGTATATTTAGGCACAGCTCTATTACCTAAAGAGCATTCACCGGTAGCAGAGGCAGAAGGGAATATATACTAGGTAGTTATACAGGTACAGTGCAATTGGCGTGAGCCCTGGTGCAAGAAACGAAATGGGGTCTCCCTCCTACCTAACTGATAGTGCTTGCCCCGTCTTGGTGGCTTGGTACCTACCTCAAATGTTACACATACTCCCCTGCAGATTTGGTAGCAACAGCCCTGGCTATCACAGAATGGTTTGGGTTGGAAGGGACCTTAAAGATCATCTCGTTCCAACCCCCTGCCATGGGCAGGGACACCTTCCACCAGACCAGGTTGCTCAAAGCCCCATCCAGCCTGACCTTGAACACTCCCAGGAATGGGGCATCTACAGCTTCTCTGGGCAACCTGTGCCACTGCCTCACCACCCTCACAGGGAAGAATGTTCCTCTCAGTTAATGTTAATGAGCACATTGCATGACTGTCCTTTGCTTATGCTACTGCTGTTTTGAAGGCACGCATAAGATTATAACTTGCTATGAAAGCTTTCCATTGCTGTTGTGATGATTGTTATGGAATAGTTTCCAGAAAGATGGTAGCCGTTTAAAGCCAAACAGATGTTCCTGATGTATACCTTTTCCTTGAATGGAGGGGTACATCTTTAAAGCAGTAAGGGAATTCTTAAATTTCATGTAAGACCCACTGTAGCTAGTATGCTCCAATGTAGCTTTAAAAAATGCCATCATGAAGTTTCAGCATTTCAGCTAGAAATACTTGGTATCTTTTAATTACTTAAAAGTATAAAAGATAGTTTGAGAAGTCATACATCAAGACTGCTTTAGAAGTGTTACTTGCATGACACTGTGTTATTAGGAACAGAAAATTTAGAAATATAAATTAATTTGTTGGTACTTCCTCTGTTCATTGTTTTGTGCTTTCTTCAGCCTGAGGAGTAAAATTAGCCCAGCCTGTTCATTTCTGTTTGGCTCTTTCACTCTTGAGTTCTCTGTGTTAACACAGTTGTCTTGCATTTTGGGTGTAAATAATGAAGGGAAAAATTACCTTGTTTGCAATTAATCAAATACGTTTTGCAAATAACAAGAACATTATATTTTCCATTCTGTTTGATATACTTCTCCTTGACTGTGCTCCCATCCCACATCTTCCTCCTTCCCATTTTTATTTGCAAAACCTGAATTTAAACTATAGAACATCTAGAAAAGACTAAATCTTGAGGGGTGCTGAACATTGCTTACAACTTTCTCAAGCGCCCCAGTCTACAGTCAAAGGTAGCTAGGGGTGTTTGCAGGAGGTGACCAATACTTCACAGGACTGTGCTCCAAAAATCCCATGTTATTCTGCTTTTTGACACAAATGACCAGAGGTATTTATGCAAATGTCAACACTCATACTTGCTTATGTTGAGAAAAGCTATAGAAAAGTACTGCTGAAACCTGTGGCTGATGGTCCTGTAAGGAAGGACAGCAGGACATATATAGGCTGACCTAGGTATTACAGAATGGAAAATATTAGTATTAATTTTGCTCTTGTACAGAGTTAACTTTCACTGACTGCTCAGTTGCGGGGGAGGCAGGGAAAAACCGAGAGAATCTGCTGGCAGGAAAACAATGGGATTACACTGCATTTCTAGCAAAAGCAGCCCTGTAATATCAAGCACAAGTCAAAGAATATGAAGTTATATCAAGTTACTTCTCAGAAATTAACAACTGCAAAACCTGTCATACATGGTCCAAAAAGGATCACCCAGCATTCTTTGTGCTGATTGGAAAGCTGAGGAAAAAATCCAAATAAATTGCCACTGCCCTAGTTATAAGGCAGGGGAGTGGTCGCCATGGTCCCTAACCCCTTTCTTCTCCCTCCTTTCTTTCTTCTCTCTGTGTGTGTGTCTCTCTCTCTCTGTCTCTGTCTCTCTTTCTTCATGCCACAGGGAAAGGTTTGAAACGGAACGTAACAGCCCACGCTTTGCCAAATTGCGCAACTGGCATCACGGCCTATCAGCGCAAATCCTTAATGTTAAAAGTTAAAAGCCCACATTTAGCAGGCAAATACATGAGACAGAGAATTACAGTAAAAAATTTACTTCTGTCCTGAGTTAGAGCCTAAGAGTGTCACACACAGAGGAAAGACTTACTGCTAGGGCCTTTCTCTAGCGTGCTCTCTTCCGTAGATTTCCTTTGTTAGCCTGTTATCCATTCACTGTCACCAAAAGTAAAAATAATGACGCGACCCAGTTCACGTTCTTCATTATAAAGTAGATTAGTTTTTGTCCTTTACTGTATCAAATGTAACTTCAGTATACAGGAAAACATCACTATTGTACTCTCTTGACTTTAATTCTTGAAGAAAATGAGAGGGAAGTTACTGACAGTATTTCTTTAGGAGGAAAAGGAGTGAGACTTTTACTGAGTTTTACTGCCGTAAAGATAATTAAGTAGGAGAAAGAAGGATGAAAAGGAAAACTGGCTGAGCCTGGTCTAGACTTCGCTAAATGTACAACATAGTTTGCATAGTTGAATGATGCTGTTTGAAATAAGATATTAGCAATGTGAAGTTGTCTTTCTTCAATATATTATACTGATAGAAGTCATTTGCTGAAACCATTGCTGTAAGTTTTCTGTTGGAAACCTGAATTTGTCATTATATGAAAGCTAGAGATAGCCATGGTTGCTCTGGATCTGTGAGGAAAAGACAGTTTGCTGGAGGTGGTTTAGGAGTGAGAAGAATATATAATACTACTGGTGCACTGAAGTTTTTAAAAGCATCTTCTAAGTTTTAAGGAACATGTTGCCCATTCTGTATTGCTCTTGCTTTGACCCACATCTTTTTCTGTATATAGCAGCATGCTTTATCTGAAATAAAAGGTTTTAAAACTAAAATAATTACGTGCCTGTTTTACACAGTACTTCATTCTGTTTTAAAACAATAACTGCTTCAACTGATTATTGAAAGAAGGAGAACTTTTCTTTCCCCTGTAGAAAATGTGGTCAAAAAGCTTTCCCCTATTACGTATAATTCTTACTGACCTTTAAGTTATCTGAATTAAAATAAACGTGACAAAGCAGGTGAAAGAACAACAGAGATGAACAAATATTGTATTAGGTGTGACTGAAAACCATAATTAATAGATGTTAGATGACAACCTATTGATAATATCGTTTAGCATTTCCATTTGAATAATGTGCATTCTCTGGCAATAATTATTTGTTTGTGTCCATGGTGAAGGCACTTGAGACGTTGCTGGTGCTTAGAATGGGATCTTTTTGTTTCAACATGACAACAATGTTTTGCTTTTAAGCTGTGTCAGGCAAACCTGTACCAAAGGTGCCCAAATGTTTCTGTTTTCTGTTTGAAGTACACAAGAGCAATAGTCTGATCTAGTTTATGCTCTGATCATTAAATGAAACAAAAAATACAATGAAATTAAACTGTTTGTGGTTTCCATAGAAACAGTTGATGTTAGCCCTCAACAATCTCCATCAGGAATCCTTAGCACTGACTGAAGCAAAAGGTTCTGGTGATAAAACACTCGGTGCTGCAATGCAAGGTTGACTCTTGCAGCCCTACCTACAGCCCTCTAATTTTTTTCTGTTTTTTTCATTAACTTCTATAAACTGCAAATTAGTTACCCTTATCTTGTAGCAGTAATTCTGATCAAAGAGATTAGTGTGTGAGATCAGATTGAAACTCTTACACTTTTTGCTGCTTCCAAACATCTGGAATTTATATCAGCAGTCCATACAAGAACGAAGTTCATTCAAACTCCCATTGTTTTTCTGTGTTATAGAAGGAAGGAAAAGCTCCCATCCATGGAGGATTTTGCATGAATCAACCAAATACTGGAATGTTTAAAAGAAAAAGAACTAGTTACCATGCATTTAAAAAAAAAAAAAAAAGTAATTTTTGAGTATTATTTAAGAGTACATGAGCATTAGTTCCTTTTAAAATGCATTTCACTTTTCTTTGATAAGTACCATGGCAACTCAGTAAGCGTGCCATCTAATACACAACATTCATTTATATTTTTCCTTATGGGAACACAAACAGATTCTGATCATAGCATCTTATTAGTGCCTGTGGAAAATCAGCATAACTGCATGAAATAAGAGCAACATTTTAACTTCTCCTGAATGTTGCTAAGATCAAACTGTGGTTCAGAGTGGGTGTTTTTTCTTTATATATGGGAAATTTTGGTAGAATTAAAAATACCAATAGGCAATTAACTTTTTTTCACAAACATCATATGTACCTAAGTTAAAAAAAATCTTCCAGTTCTAATTTTCAACTAAATTAAATGGGTTTCTGAATAAGTAATAATACAGTGTTTTCACTTAAATAGGAATTGTGTATACTTAATGGCTTATGAACACGATACACATACTATTGGTTTCAAATAGTCCTAGTGCATGTATTATAATGGAAAAGAAACTGTCTAGAGTATATCTCAATGTTTACACTTAATGTTATTTTTAAAGGGTTTTTTAATAATCAGAAAAGCATAGTTTGATCAGATATGAAATTAATGCAGATGCAATTAAGGAACCCCTTCCCCTTAGCTCTGCTTCAGTGGATTTAATGATAAAAATTCAGTGCATGTAAACCATGTAATCAAATAGAGAAATAGTTGTAATCCTTTTTCCTGGAGGATACAGAATCTAACCACTCTCCAAGCTTGCAGATTTTCAATTCTTTATGTAATTACAAAAAAAAAAAAAAGAAAATCATAGAAAAATCTTCAATAGTTGGTGACTTTTGGAACTTTTGCAATGATAAAGACATTTGTGAAGGTGCTGTTGTTAATCCCTAAGGCCAGGTGGTTTACTACACCAAGTTTCTACTGCTTAGTCCAGTCCCACTCAAAAAATCTCCCAAGTCATGGGCTTTGTTAATTAAACTATCAGTCAAATTTTTCCATGAAGTTTCTTGTTTATATTTAGACTAGTAATTCCTTAGGTCTTACTCCTCAAAAATCTGCCTGTATGTTGTCATGGTGATCTTCAAGCCCAGAAGATGAATGTTACAGACCTTTTGTTGTATAACTAGTAAGAGGCCTTGTTTCTTCCTCCTGAGTAGGAGGCAGACTTTTTTCTGTAAGGTGGAGAAATTGGGCTGAATTTGTCATTCTACTACATCTCATTGCTAAAGACTGTAACAGACTTAGGCCTGATAAGAAATCATTAACAGCTTTAAGAACCCCCTAGCTTTGTTCTAGCAAAAAGTCACGTCTGGCCTGGTTAGGCCCTATTTTTAATACGTCCAAGCTTATCTCACTGTATGTTGCTTCTGGTTGACCAACTTCATCTCGCAGTGTTTCTTGACCATTTGCACAAGTCTGCTGTTTTGCCTAGGAAAATTAGTCGCGGTTAATGGCAGTGAGGCTTAAAATAGGTTCCTGATTAAGACTCGATGAGTCATGTAATTATTTAAAATAGCACCGATGATAGGCAGGTATGTCTGTCCCACACTGAATATATTTTTGAACCATGACTATTGTGCTGAGCAGAGGACAATAGTTGGTGACAGTACTGTCTTCTAAATAGCCTCCATGCCAAAAATAAAGTAAAAGGCAGGATGTGGATAGGGATACTAACCCCCTGCCCTTCCCAGTATTGCCAGTAAAGCATAGTGTTATAAGCATTTAATGAAGATACAGCAAAGCTGATGCCAGTAGGAAATCAAAACCAAAAGACCTTCCAGGTAAATCTGCTTGTCTGGTTATGACACAGGGAAATGCTCATTTTCTGCTGTGGTATAAGACCGTTTGATCTAAACTAACCTCTTTCCTGAATACTGCTGCCTTGCCTTCAACTCAAATAGTCTCCTCCTCACCTCCTATGGTGTCAGGAATACTGACTGCATGCAGCGTGTGCTGATGGGACATGGCTAGAGTGTGACTTTAGGAAAGCAGGCACGAGAACTTGACCTCTCTTCCTTTCATGCATGAAAAAATGACAAAAGGAGAAACGTTCTGTGGCTCCTTCCCTTTGCTTCCTCTTTTCACACCTGCCTGCATGGGAAGGAGAGTAAGTTTTTGCTATGTAATAAATACAGAGGTCGCTTTCTCTTCATTGCAGTTTCTCTCTCGTTGTGCACAACTGTGTAGAGTGTATCTTCAGTAGTGAGGAACAAGTATTTTAGGGACTACTTTATCACTTTTGAAAAGTCCAACTCTTGCGTATCACAGAGCTGTCAGAAGCCTTTTTCAGAGGCGGAAGAGGCGACATCAATTTTTCACTTGTGCACTCAGGTTCTAACAGGGATAAAGTTGATTCTTGTGGCTTCTTTAGTAGTGTCTACCATGAGTTTCAGTGACTGGCACTATCATTACATGTATCAGAAAATACTAAAAAGCTTTATTTTGCGAAGTTAAAAAGCTAGAATTTTGGTATAGTACATGGTAGTACCAGATAATGACTTTCTTTAATCAGTTAGCCTTTAATCAACAGCTTTCTGCCATATACACAGAAATTAATTGACTAAAATTTGCTGTCAAGCACAATAACATTCTTTGTTCCACTGCTGCTTATCAAAGCCATCTGACACCACCAAGAGAAGCTAAGGCACCTTGATCCCCTTCCTTCGTTTCCAGAATTTCCAATGATTAGCATTGCTGACCTGCCCAACTGCCAAAACCTTCATATCTATACGCTAATCTGATTACCGAAATCCTTTTGGAAGATATACCTTATTTTTCCACAACAGCCCATGAAAGAAAGCAGACTTCTATAAGTAACTTTCTCATCTAAGGAATATAACTGCAATAAAGAATAATAAGCACATCAGTTAATATATTCTGATCCCCATTTACCTTTTAGCACCTAAAGAGTGACAAAAACATAGGAATAGAGAAATAACACAATTGTCTGTGTGAAATTCTGAGTGAAACCAGAAGGGAAAATTGATCAAATATAATGTCTTTCCTCCCCAAAATACTCCTGGAAGTTCTGTGGGGGAAAATGAATTTAGAGATCATAAATTCCTTGTTTTCAAGTCACTTCTCTGTAGAACCAATCAATCAAAGATGGTGACCGTATGGTGTACCCACTTGAATGCACTCACTTAAAATTGAAACACTGAGGCCTCCAAATTAAATTAGCAAGTACCATGAAGCTTTTCTTAAAATAATTCATAGAGAAAGTAATGCATAAGCAAACAGAGCTTGTTAAAGCTCAAGCTCAAGATTAAATTTTGTATGTGGGTGTACTGACCTATATTTAACATCTCGTCTTTACCATCTCAGTCTTCTGTACATTCCTGTCCAGCACTTAACTTTTGCATGGGTAGAAATTAACATCGCTTTCATTCCTACTGTGCAACCTTCAAGATTCTCATGTGCATCCTTCTGCTGATGTAGATGGATAACCAAGATGCCAGTGCACAAGGCTACCTTTCTCCCTGACTGTTCCCTTGCATTGCCTTCCGTCCAGCAAGGAAAAAGCAATTCTTGCATGTAGCAGGTTTTCCAACAAGCACGTGTAACTCAGAGGTACTCAGTTGTGGTCTGTGGATCATCAGACTGGCTCACAGAGCTTTGTTCAGGGTGAGCTGGAGAACTGGCTGATAGCACAGCACTGGCACTGCTTCCTTTTATGCTGCTTCTAAATTGCATTAATGTCAGCAAAATTATCCTAAATACTAATAACTTCCTAATAGTTCATTTCCACATAAGCATTTGTTGTAGTTGACCCAGAATGTTGTATGATTACAAATGAGAGAGAGGGAAGGTAAGAAAATCCTTAAGAGAATTCATGAAATAAAATGTAATCCACATTCTGAAAGAATAACAACTGCTCTTCTTACCGCTTGCTTATTTGGTTCAGGAACTGAATGGAAAAGACACGTTAGCATATTTCAGGTGCAGCTGCAAACTTAGGATAATACCATGAGGAGAAAGTATGAATTTTCTTATGATCAATGTGCGCAAATTAAAAAGTAGCTCTAAAAAAACTACCAGCTGAAATTGACACCTATGAGTTCTTGTTCTTCTCTTGGCTTCCCTGGAGAAAAATGAAGTCAGAATCAGAAAGAACACTTCAGTGAAAGGGGAAAAGTTTCCTAGCATACAGTACCTAAACTTGTTGCACATTGGTTTTGTCTACAATGGTCACAAATACAAACTGAAAGTCCTGACCCTGTGTTCATGTGCCTGGTGGCAGATACCTGTGCTTTACCAGTGGGGCTATAAAACTAGAGGGAGTCATTCAGATAAATCCAATTGCACACTTAAGGTCAAGGTAGGGAATAATTATCTGAAATATATCCCAGCTCAAATTGTTCCATGTACTCAGAATTTCACAGACTTTGTTCTTATTAAAGTGATGTGTTTGCCAATAAGATAAATTGGAGTACCTATATTTGCATGCCAAATATCACTACGTAAATCTTGGAAAAGAGTTATCTTCACTTTCACCGGCACCAATGCTGCTGTGCTTCCAGCTGCATTTATTATTTGACTGTTAAATATAACAGCACACCAGTAGATGCCACTCAAATGCATCCATAAGAGGTACTTCCTTTGATTTTAGTGAGCTGCTTTGATTGAGTTCCATACTACTTGTTGAGAATGAGTTGCTGGTTGTTTTTTTATTCCACTGAATATACGATAATGCTTTTCCTATTCTGTGGCACCATCTGCACAAACCAGGATACCTTCTGGGAGAAATGTATTTCCCTGATTTGGAAAGCGGGCATACTAGTAGGCTATATTGCACTCGTTTTGGCGTGGGCTGCTCACATTCTTAACTACAGTGGCTGAAAAAGAGAGACTAGCTCTTCTACTCCTTTTTTTCTGACCCCAAGCTAAAGTTTTAACTCAACCAGCATGATAGTTGTCTTCTGTCCTCTCCAGTTAACTGCCTATGATTTCTTTGTGTGTCTTACGGTGTCTTTGTTAAGATAATAAAAATATAGCTTGAGGGGAAAAAAAAAAGACAATCAATCTCAATAGTTTATTTCTGACCATGGAAAAATTCTCAACTGCAAACACAGAAAGGTGGAAATAGCCTCACTGGATCAGAACAGCAGTTAATCTAGCTCAGTGTCCAGTTTCCAACAGTGTGTCAGAATCTCATGCCTTTGAGACAAAAATGTTTGGAAGGCAATTATAAAATACCTTTCACACAACTTTACTTCCAGACACCCTATAAGAATTTTTTTAAATAATTGCTTCGTGACTTCTACTTCTTAACAGGAAGTTTTATTTGTAGGCAAATATATTTATGTAAATACTAGTACATGTTAGGATGAAAGCTATTGTAAGTCTAATAAGGAACAAGTCCTCCAAATCCACAATGTAGTACTAGAAAAACAGAATTTTTAATTTCAATAGATATAGACCCTAATAATCTGTAAGTCTTAATAACTATTTTGTCTTTGAAAAAAGGCCAGTATATATCTGTCAGGTTCTATAGAAGACTATTGGATGATCAATACAGGAAAATACTGACAAACTGAATAGTAACATTTATTTTTAGAAAAGCCATAATCTCTTATTAAAGAGGGTGAGCTGATATTTTAAATACTCAGTTGGGATTCAAGAGAGCTTATTTCAGTTCTTTGCCCTGCCATGGACCTCCTTTTTGACCATAAGCAATTCTATTATGTTTTACTTTCTCATTTTTCAAATGAGAAAAATAGTCTTGCTCCATGAGAATACAAAGAAAAAAATCAATTATAGTATTCACTTATTGCTTTAGTACTGAAAGACAGAGAAGAGTTGAAGGACCCTGTGGTCTCTTGGGATGCCTAATGTTCCTCATGTCATCAGATCTTCAGTACAGATTAAATCATTCTGTCTCTACAACGTTTTAATGGAACAGAGAGGAGGTATTCAAGAGAGAGAGCCTAGATCTGTTATCCTCTAAGGAGGAGGTAGATGGAAGATGCACAACCTCCACATCTCAGGTCACCTGTTACATGTACGTGTTTGTTTGGGAATCTTGTACACTTGGTTTCCAAAAAAAAAATAGAACGGGAAAGTATTCCTATGTCCAGTACATACAGTTCAGATTAAACAGACTCATTTATTGGAAACTCTCTGAAGTTTCTTCAGGCTCTTTTTAGGATCCAATAACATACACAAGATTTGCTTGCAAATGAATTATACATTTCGTTACTCAAACTATTATAATTCTTGCTAGCGTGTGGGAGGGAAAGACTCTACTTCTATCATTTCATTCACTCTGTCTTTATGACCATATCGTGTAGCATATTTTTATAAGAAGTAAACATTTCATAATTTCCATTGTATAATATAATGTGTAATTGGGAAGACAGCATATTGCATAAATAAATCTTGTTTCAGAGATATGTCCAATATTAAATAAAATCTCTGGGAATTGCACTGTTCTTTCGGAACAGTCATTGACTAAGGCCCTTCTGTCAAAAGCCATTTCAGCTGGGGACTAAAAGGGCTGCAGACCAAAAAAACATTAGTATTAAATCTCTCCCAGATAGCTCAAAACTATTATCCGCTACTGTCAGTTATTTGAGCAGCCTGTGTAGCCACAGAGGTACAAACTGCTTATAATATTCTGAGCCAAATTCTGTCATGTTGTAAAGGTATCGACTCACTGAGCCTGCCCCAGGGATGTATTTGACTCAAAAGTAAAATTAATTCTGCATTTAGTTAGCAAAAAATGTTTGATTGTAAAGGCTGGAAAACCAATAGTCTGTTCCTCAAAATGCAAGTATTACCAATATGAGTAATTGAGCCTTTCTCACTGTTGGCCAAATGGGAATTACTCCTGTTGACCGGGAAGAGAAATAGTTCCTGGAAGTAAAACCAGGAAGAAGTATTATGTACCTTTGAGCTCATCTTTCCCTTTACTCTTTGCCTTTCCCTTTGCTTTATTCTGTGGAAGTATGTTTACTATACTTCTTGCTTTCTTTTCAACTTTCACAACTCCCCCGCCATCGTCACTCACTGTTATCCTATACTTGTGCACTCATGGAAAAAGCTTTCGTGAAATTCTGTCCTCAAAGTCAAGTGACATTTTTCTGCATTCTTTGGTATAGCCATAGCTGGTGGAGTAGAAAAGTTTGGATCAGATTAATAGTAACAACAGAGGCCTAACGCTGCTTCTCCTGGGCCCCAACTGCCTGGCTTTTGGTCTTGACTGTAGTTTCTAACAGAGTATTTGGTAACACTGGAAATAAACAATGCTTTATTCTTTTCAGGCTGTGATTGTTTTTTAACATTCTCGCATGATTATGGCTCTTGGTATACTAACACTTCTCACACATGCACAGTTTCTCATCTATGCTCTTCTACCTTGTTTCATCCTGGCTTTCCTATACCTGACGTTCCAGTGAACTCACTCACCATAAAGATAGTGTTTGGTTTCTCATTGCTTTAGAGTGGTGAACCAATTGATCTTATTGGGGTATTTACTTTCAAGACAGGTTCTTCCATTCTGACCATAATAATGTTCTTGGTCAGCCAGCCACATCTGAGGGTCACTTCAGATCTACTTCTGGGTTTGAAAATCTGGCTTCAATTCATATATTTTTAGGGGTTACATTTTAATTAGAGGTTTTAAAAATGGGTAGAGAACACCTATTTGCTGATGTAAACTGGACTGGTTTTTATAACTTTATTGGAGCTAAACTAAGGAAAGGGTATCTGACTGTATGTACATACGTACTTGTACACATGTAAACACAAAGAGAAATATATTAAATACTACTAATAATGTTGAAAATATTAAGCATAGCCTTCCAAACATAATGTAAGATAATGATTGGAGCCCAACAAATACACATAAATAAATAAATAAATGTATTCCTTCTTTTTCAAAGGACTTTTCAGAAAGAAGGTTTAGTTGAGTAAATGAAGGCTTTTGCTTTGTGTCTTGTAACTTTAGATCCTAGTTAAGCAAAATGTTATCATTTGGCATATTTCAACTTTAAATGTGTTGAAAATCCAGCACAATTTCTTAAATAGGAAAGGACACACTATATTGCTAAATACTGAGACTATCTCAGTTACTTAACTTAATTGGATTTCAAACTTAGGAGTCTAAGGCTAAAGGATTCTACTCTTTATGAAAATACCTATGTCTTAACATCTTACAGATACACAATTGCTTGCACTTAAAGTGATCAGTTGTTTTTGTAAGCGCGTGTGTGTGTTTACAGAACAACAGCCTAATTTTCTGTCACTGAAATTGAGGCTGGCTGACTTCTGACCTCAATGAAGGAAGGATATCATTTGTTTATAATCTGACCTAGAGTGAGAAAAATAGTACTTACTTGGCTAGGACAGAGAATTTTTAATTGATGCCAGACATATATAATCTATTTTATATGAGACTTTGTTAACCATTTAACTGCTTATCACTTCAAAATATTGGATCCTTAAGGACTGCACAGGTCTGATTATTTCTACCGCTTGGAGTTGGCATCAGAATATGTTCCGCTAGAATATTCTTGAAATTTTTTTTGAAGAGGGAATTTATTAAAGTCAAAACTATGCCTGCAATTATATACATATATACATACAATGACTAATTTGTAACTGTTAATTTTCCTTCATTTTAATATTGAAGCAAAGTTGTTTGCAACTGAGAAGAAGCATACAGTAAACTTGCATATTTGGTGGGTTTCACTAGGAGAACTGAAGAGGTTTCTTACAACTCTATTTATGAGCAACCACTCTAGGATGCTTTTTGCAACCAAACATTTCTCCTCAATCCATCTTCTTTCTCCCTGTTGGTTTGGTGTTTATTTTTTTGCCACCACTGGCAATTGCATTTACATTATTCATACTGTATCCCCTCCTTTCACAGAGACAAGGAAAATGTTGCTGCAGCATCAGAAAACAGGTAATGTTTGCTCTGTGTGTTTGGCTTCTCTCCTGTTCAGTTTACCTCCACTTTCCCCATATTGTTTTTACCTCAAAACCATGAAATTTGTACACTGTTTGAGCAGATGATGAATGTAGAAGTTTCAACTAAGTGGATGTTAGGCATTTCTTTCTAATGTAGACTTCAAAAAGCTCTGTGAGATGAGACAGGTGGGGATCCTGTTTCTCAGAACTTATAAACCTGAAAAATAAGAAACTTTTATCAAATGTTCTTGAAATGGAGTATTGTCAGTTTGTGATGGAGTTCTAAGAACAATTTCCATTTTAAACTTTGTCTGGATTGTTCAAGATGGTTTTAAAATCTAAATAAGATTATCTTTTTGGTATTTTAAGAACATTTATATATCAGATTCTTGCATATCTTGATTGATTCTCGATGGGTTACGAGGTTCAAAGCACGGTATCTCTGTAAGTAAGTTCTTTCATTTCAAAAGTTGTTTTCTCCCAAAGAATCTCAGCGCATTTTGCAGCTACATATAGAAATATATTGTTTTCTATTAGCTCATATACGAAAACACGTAAGTACTGAAACATGGATACTTCTTGAGTGAATCTGACCAATTGTTTAATGGAGCAAAGAAATGCCTCTTATTAGTTTGTCATGAAAATATTCTGTCTCACTGCTTTCCTCTGTCTTGTTGATTCCTGCCTAAATGATGTGCAACTACTTTTTCTTTTTAGTTTTTATAAGACTGCTCACATTTGAACAAAGGTTGCATAGAGTTAAAATCCAAGTGCAAGTGTTGTCATTACTGATGATGCAAGCAATGGCAACTGGCACTTGGAACAATAGGAAAATTTGATTTTTATTATTAAATGATTCCTGTATAATAACTGTATATAAATGAATATGAAAAGCCAAGTAACACGTTGGCATTTCACTACTAGTTTCATTTGTGTAAAATCATCTACAGGACTATGCAGCTACTCAACTGAAATATCTTTTTTTTCTTTTTTTTAATTATTATTATGTTTTATTTTGCCAGGAACAATTTCTGATGTATGACTGGTGTTAGTGTCATACTACATTGCGTTAATCTTGCATGGTTTGTCATACCGTAGCTTTTCTCCACCTCCATTATCATTACAGCTCTGTTATGTGTCTTATTTTGATATTCCTAGCAGTATGGTTTCCAGATTTAACAGAAGGTACCTTTTTTAATTCTTAAAGCCTTTCCTGGTCTTAAGTGGTAATAAACTAATAAGCTATCCAGATTTGTCATGACTTCATCGGCAATATCCTGTTGATCTCCTATGGTATAAGGAATCTGGGAATGCAAAAAGAGGACACTGGATATTTACTGATAGAAATCTTCTTCCAGGAAGAAAAAAAGACAGAAAAATAAAGCCTTCATTATTAAACCTAGACTTAACTTGACTTTTCAGTTCTGAAGTTCAGCACTTTTGGTTTTGTGTTTGTGTGTTGTTTTTTTTTTCCTGAAGGCTTTACTTCATATAAATAATAACTACTGTCTTAAAGGGCCAGGTATTAGCATTCTAAAATGCTACTTTCTGCTTTATTTGGTGTGCTAGGCAGTAAGCACATGTATCTCTGAAAACTAAAAAACTGAACAAATGTTTTTCTGTTAAACCAGCAGCTGCCTCTGTGACTGGAATTCTGCATCTCCCTCAAATACCTACTCTTACCTAGGAAATTGGTGATGTGATAACAAATACCTCATTTATAAATCCCCTTGTAATCTTTGTTACCCAGGCCTACAGCTACTACGCATGCGCCACAGTATGTGACCTCGAGTATTTGGCATCCTCCTAAATCATGCACCATGGATGCTAACACTGACAATGCTAAACCAGTGGCCTCCAAGGGGTCTGTGAGGCTTGGAGCGGGTACAAGTCAGAGGGAGGCCAGTTTCACCACTGCTGGCCAGAAAGTCCCTCTTACTTCATCCAGTAATCAAAGGTACACTGTGATATATAACTGCATAACTGACCTGGTTTGGAGCTTTGGAATGGTTTGGTAATAACAACCTCTAACTCCTTCAGATGGAAATGCCCATTGCCTAAAAGGCAGATGTCCAAGTTCTACAAATTACAGCAACTTCCAGCCCATGTGAATTTTACATTTTAAGTGGCACTCTTAAGGAGGAGTGCACCTACAATATAGAGACAACAGTCATTAAGCGCCTTCTGCAGAGAAACAGCAGCTGGTATTACTCACTGTATTTCTACAAACATTCCCATATGCAAATGCAAAACTCTTCCATGCTATGTGTTTCTCTAAACACCTTCTCCAGCACTTTTTTTCTACAAATGCTACAATAAGAGACAATTTTTGCTTATTCATTTTTATTTTTGTTCCCTATATTTTCAATTCTTTGAGAGATCTGTTGGAGGATTTGAAACAAAAAGAACTTTATGCATTACATAAAGGAGACTAAGTATTG
This sequence comes from Cariama cristata, assembly GCF_000690535.1. Classification (NCBI taxonomy): domain Eukaryota; kingdom Metazoa; phylum Chordata; class Aves; order Cariamiformes; family Cariamidae; genus Cariama; species Cariama cristata. The sequence continues at coordinate 41,622 of NW_009625156.1, read as the reverse complement.
CTTTAATAATCCACTTGATTGTTATTTGGACAGAAAGTCTCAGAACTTAGGACTTCACTGAGGAAAAGAAGCGTAATCTACACTTACGTTTTTAAATGTTAGAGTGCATTCGTTGCTTTGTGTTCTCATTATGGTTGTTAACCATTATTACCCCTTAACCTCTACTGATCTGTGTTCCTTTTCATGAGTGAAAATCAGCTGAGATATGTGTGTATGTTTTCGTCCATGTAACTTACTCACATTGTGCATTTTATGTTTATTTGTTACCACAAATATGGAGATGTTTGAGAAACATCCATTTCATTTGAATTTCCTTAAAATACAAAATATTGTAAAGATTAAAAGTGTACAGAGTGACTATATTAAAACAAAACCCTCTCTAACATACGTAATAATGAAGCTGTTATAATAGATGATGTATTTTATAAAGCAGCATTCACATTTATCAGTTCTTAAAATTCTTCTGCGCCTGAAGAACTAAAAAAAAAAAAATTGAAAATCTAGGAAGGAGGCAATCATGAGGAAAAATAAAAGTTATTTTATTTGGATATCTAAATAAAATTATTTAAAATGTATAGTGGTTAAACTAAAAACAGTCAAGTTAGTCTCAGTTCTTTCTATAAAACTGAGTAGAGAATTAGTTACCAACTGTATATAGTTTCTATAACCAGATCACCCTGATTTTTAGGGTTATATCTACTTCATTTATATTTATTCCAATTCCTTGTTCTGTTAATTCATATATTCTACCCTGCAGCAATGTGATCAAGCCTCTAACATTTTAATCACATAAAAAGAACTATTACCAACAGCCCACAAGATAAAATTTGTTTGTATTTCTTTAAAATTTTATAAGGTATTCCAGTATATTTGCAGTCATTTTATTTATATGTGTTTGTCCAGTTCAAATCTGTCTCCACACAGGTCCATGTCCACACATATTTTTTGTTTCTTTCTTTTAAATATGTATCACCGAGTGTGTGTTTTGGTTAACATTTTGGAGATCGTTAGAACAATCGAGTAACTTCACTGTTTTCTTCTATTCAAGGTATGAGTCTTGATTCTTTTGAAATCTGTGGCAAATTCCCTTTCACATCAGTGAAAATAGAAGGACAAAATAGGTGAAATCCTAGTTTGTATTTGTTTTTAGGACATACATTAAGTTCCATTTTTATGTGCAGTATGGTTTCAGTCCTTTCCTGTTTGCCAAATCAAAGATATGTAAGTACTAAATTTTTACTCAAACCTTTTAATGTGACAATACCAGTACCCACTGTAGCACAGGGCGAAAAAAATCCTGCGAATGTTAAAACTCAGTAACAGACTAGCCTGTGACCCATGGCTGTGATTGTACAATATGCAGCTACTCTGCTATATAGTCTATGTCATTGATACTGTATTAGCTAAGTGGAAGAATTTACATCACGATGCAAAGCCATTGAGATGGAAGAACTGATCTGAATTTTAAATGCATATTATGATGGACAAACTTTTGCAAAACTTTTGGTGTAATGATTTGAAAACCAGGATGAGTGCTTTCAGGAACTTGCTTGTTATGTATATTATTGCAGATGAAACTCATAAGGGAGAAAATACTGATTTTCTGCTTTTGTCGTGGGTTACATTCGAGTTTGAAATTGTTGAGCATAACAACCACGCTTCCATTTCAGCTAATCAAACAGTAATATATTCAGCTGAAATAAGACACGATCATTTAGACTACTAAACCATGCAAGAAGACAGACAAGAGGAGGAGGACAGGGGAAATGACACAGTCCATTGAAGAGCAAGGGGTATCACGAATTCTGAAGTACCAAGGACTCATTCTAGGCCTGAGGAGTCTAACTTGTTGAATCAGTGCTTCAGAGAGAAGCAAAAGAAAATATTAGATAGAGTGGCTGAAAGACAAAGTAAATATTTGCACAATGGCAAATTCACATAGGAAAAAAAAAGCTGAGAGAAAGCATGTTTGAGGGCTAAGGTTTGGCTGAAAGACAGCTGTGGAACTGTAAGCTTTCTTTTGTTATTTGATACTTACTGTGCTCGGCAAAGAATATTTGGGGCATTCTTTGTACATTGCACAAGAGAATCGCCAAATTCCATCACCCTGATAGGAGTCACTTACAAGAACCCAGAGAACCGGCAACAAGGATAACAACTCATGCTCATCACCCAAGTGGTTTGAAAACTGGTGTAGTAAAATTTTACGCTATATCTTCCCCTTGTATTTTGCATACTGATCTACATGTAAAAAGGTGTCCTATTGTTTAATGGGTTGGCCAGTGTAATCTAAGGTGAATGTAGGTCAGAAATTAATAGACTCCTTTTAAACATCTTTCTGCTACCTGTATTGCACAAAGTGATTAAACCTCACACAAAACTGCGCTGACTGGATTTCTAGACTATCAGAACTTACAGGAAACCTGCTGATACAGGACTATGATAATATCCTTTAAACTGCTTTTCTTCATCTAATTGAATGTTTATTCCTCACATAAACTTCGGCACCAGGAGTAAATATTGGGTGAAATTTATCAGAGCTCAAAGAGTTTGTGACAGGCTCTTTGCAACCGTTGAACTACTGCACACCACGTTCCCTACCACTGGCTTCAGTGGGAGCAGGACTTAAGTGCTGTATAACACCTGGGACAAATTGCAGTCAAGCAGGACCAAAACCACATTACAGCCTTAACTGCACATCCAAAAAGGCCTAACAAATGTCTTTTTTTCTTTGCGTCATTGTGCTTTTCCCGCAGTAACACGGCCTGCTACTATGTTTGCAGCTTCACATTCAAACATAGTAGGTTTTATGCTCTACGTTTAAATATGCGCCTTCTAAAGATGCTTCTTGTTTCATTTAATTTAACTCTAATTAGTACCCCTGTTGAGCATGCTCCGGTGTCTACCAGTTCTGCCTCTGCTCCTGCACCACATGCTTCAGCACATCAGCCTGCTGCTGCTGCTGCTCAAAATACAGCCAGTCTGATGACCCCTCCAGCAACCACCTCAGTAGTGCAAGAGTCTTTCTCATCTTCCTTCCAAAGGTAATGCTTCATTGCTTTGTCCTTTCACAAGTACAACCCTGTACGGCTCTCGAAATGCTGCATACACATTCTTAACTTAAGAATGTAGTATGTAAAAGCTGTAACCTATTTTATATGCTTTTATATATTTTGGTGTGTTTTCTTATTTTGAAGTACGTTGTTGATGTTTGCAAAGAATTTGCAGAATAAAACTGCCCTAAAAAATGTAGCTGTAAGTCTGCAGTACAGCTTACTTTTTCAGAAAGCAAGTTTAGGGTTAAAACTAGAAATGTTTTTTAACCACTTGTAATAAAACCAAAAAAACTCCTCATAATAGGTAGAGTGGTTGAATGAAGCTTCTCCTAATAGTGTTTCTGCAGTATGACATGAAATGGAAAATTAGAAACTGTCACTTACTCATGTGATTGAGCTTACCATATTATAGCAGATGTCAGTAAAACGTGGTGGACGATGAACAATGTGTCAATAAAACCACACATTTGATGATTGACTTGCTCTGTAAGGTATTAAGTCAATTAATTTCTATTAGATTTATCTACTCTCTTTTCTCTAATGAGGTTTAGCCATAGAGCTAAAGTGAGTTTCGGGGAGGTATGCATTCATAACACCTGTAGTACATAGGAGTTACAGTTGTATATTAAAAGCTGTCAAACAGTCTGTGAAGAAACACGTGGGATTTATAGTGCTGCCACATTATAGTAATTTTGGAAATAGTAAGAGTGAATTCTTTTGGTGCATATTATTCTTTTATCTTTGTTTTTTGCTGCATGAATATTCCTAAAAGATGTATAATTTAGCATGCTTTAAAAATCCAAGGAAAAACACACTTCCAGTAATGTAAACTACTTAAGATAATTGAGACCCAAGATGTAGTCTGTAGTATCTTAGATTTGTGTAATTGGAATTGGACATGTTCTCTTGGCTCTGCTTGTTTAATTTTAGCTAGTTGACTTAAATTATTTATGTATACCAACTACTTAGTTTCTCACTTTAGTCAGTTTTTACCTAACTGTGACCTACAAGACTACAGTCTTTTTATTCCAGTGCAAGAAAATCAATCAGCCAGCCAGCAAAGGAGGTTTGAATAAGGTATTATTCTGTAATTCAGAACTGTGCTGTAAGGCACTTTCACATGAAATAATGATACAGTTTAAGTAATTTTTATCCCTCAGTTGAAACTGTAACATGAAGAAAATGGATTATCTAATATATGCCTCAAAAATAAATGCCTCTACTGAACTAATCATGCCAATGACTTGTGTTTTAAATAGCAGAATCTTTTCTCTGGTCCTGCTTGCATACTAAAAAGTTTAGCTTGAACTCAGACTCAAACATCTTCAGATCTTGCAGATAAAAACATATGTACCGTTGACAAAAGTCCTGTCCTGAAATACTGTCTTTCTTATCAATAGACTCTGGTTTTAAGATTTATACATAATGTGTGTATTTTGTCTTGTGTCCTGTAGGAATGTGCTTGGTTGTGCTATTCTGTAAGTCTGCAGATGTATGCTACAGAAAACCTGTTCCTGGTAACTATGCGGCAGCCCTCCTGTATCTGAATTCTGACAAAGCTTGAATCTGATGTCACTATTTTTGTCCCTGTTAAATTATTTGGTACATGCTTTCATGCTTTTACTGTGTCTTCTGCAGAGTGCTTGCAGCCCCCAGCTCTCTTTCACAGCCTAAGCCTTTCCACGGGTCCAAGAACATGTCATTAGCAGCTTCCACTATTTCATCTGCTATCTCATCTCAGTCTAGGTATATCTGTAAAGCTCTCTTCTTTTTCTTTTAACTTAATATATTTTTATTCTGTATTACTCTCTCCAATTTAAGGTTTTCAGCTTCTTAAGAGATTGGCTTGGCAGAGACTATGGAAAAGCATGATGTGTTTAAAGGAATACCCTTCTTGCTGATCTTTCACATTAAAACCGAGCTAGGAAGCACCTAAGTTTTAGTTTTAGTATATGTGACCAAAAGATCCCTTTGGAACAAAGGTATTTCAGTTGGTTGGTTTGTGCTGGTTTTGCCATCTTGAAGTGAAAATATTTATCTAGTGACACTGTGAGAATGACTGACTTTTTTTTCTTTTTCTTGGTGAAAACACAGGATCACAGGAATCACAGACCTTCTTTTATTATGCTTTTAATCATGACTAATGAAAGACCACTGATAGGATGGTCTCTATCACTAGAGAGAGAGAGTTCTGCTGTACTGCCTCACTGCTAAGCCTTCACATTGCTTTCATTAACACGTTGTCAAGACTAACAAAGGAGAAAGCAGTCGATTTTAAGATTCACTATTTGAACCCAATCTTCTGAAATGATGAAAAACTGAATCTGCAATGTATTTGAGATTATAATTATCCATGTTTCTCTTACCTTGATATAAAAAGGTAGTTAGGAATCACTCAAATATGACGTTTGAAATGAACAAAGCGAGCAAGTTTGAAGGCTACGCATCAAGAAGTATAATGACCTTTCTCAAGTGCATCGTAGAAAACAGCAGTTAAGTGCTATGCATAGGTACACACTTGAAAGCATTTTGGTTGGCTTCACATCACTGAAACTAATCAAAAATGAAATAGCTACAGAACAGAAGATCAGAAGAGTTCTGAGTTTTAGGATGTGAACATGGCTGTTTACAGCCATGAGAATTACATAGGGGATGTAATTCCTGTATGGAGCTGATAAAACGTAAGAAATCAAATTAATTGCTGATGTAATTCTATTTATTTGAGTGGAATTATGCTAATCATAACTTTAATTTCAATTAAACTATGAAGTTGATGAATGTCACCAGAATGTTACCAAGAATAGAAGGTAAGAACTGATGCAAGGGTGTTTACTGCCATCGACATCTAGTGTTATGTATAAACTTTCAAAATTCCAAAATCATGAGTGATTTAGAGAATTCAGTATTTCTGGGTGTCCATCATAAAATACCTTAAGAGGGCTTAATTTTCACATTCTGAGAATCATAGCATTGTTTAGGTTGGAAAAGAGCTTTAAGATCATCAAGTCCAACCATTAACCTAGCACTGCCAAGCGCTCCACTAAACCATGTCCCTAAGCACGACATCTACATGTGTTTTAAATACTGCCAGGGATGGTGACTCCACCACTTCCCTGGGCAGCCTGTGCCAGTGCTTGACAACCCTTTCAGTCTAGAAATTCTTCCTAATATCCAGTCTAAACCTCCCCTGGCACAACTTCAGGCTGTTTCCTCTTGTCCTGTCACTTGTTACTTGGGAGAGTACTCGGTGCATTTCAGAAGTAATTCTTACACTGCTTTTTCATTCAATCCTGTGGTATGATTAGGCTCTTCAATGTCACCAGTACTACTTCATCTACTGTTTATTTTACTAACAAATCCCTTTTAGTCAGTCAGAATGATCACATATCTCTGTGACAAGAGGGTCCTACATAGTTGTTGTAGGAGACAGTTAAAAGCCTCTTATAACCAAGGAAAGTCCCTTGCTTCCTAAGCAACAATAACTGCATATGTGAGCTTGATTAAATGCTGGCATGCAAAGCCTATTTATTTCTTCCGAGCTACAGAAAAGACTCAGGTTTAGTGTTTCTCTCAGTTGAGGACTGAAATGTATCCATCAGTGAGAACATGAAATTAAATTGAAGCCTTGGTGACTACTCTGGCCAGACAGAGGACATCTATTCATGTTTCATCAGTCTATATCTTAGGACCCATATAAATCTTGCAATGAGAAGTATGTTTTTACATACCTGCATAAGAGATTTCCTTGGTATTCTACTAACCTTGGTGAGAATTGTACATAATAGCTAATTATAGGTCTCTGAAGCCTGCATGTAGTAGTAATACTGCATGTAATACTTTTTATTTCTGCAATATATGCATATTTTATTGAGATTAGCATTGATGTCACAAAAGGCCTTAGTTTTTCATTATCTGATTGTTTTCCTTGAGGGGAAAGACTTTGATTTAATGAACAATTTTGGAGGAATGCAGAAAGATAAAATCACATATGCATTGCATATATCACTTTTAGGACTCCATTGGTAAAATCTTAATCAGATTTATTTTATTGCCCATCCGAGAGTAGAAAGGCATTTTTACACTTCAGTGAAAAAATTCTACTCCTTGACAATTTTTGAATATCTTGAATAGGAGGATGTTAAGGGAGGGCTAAAGAACACATCACACTTTCAAAATGTCAAAACTACAAATTTTCCAGTTTTAAGAAATGGCTTTATTTCAGAAATAAAATTTCCTTTGGATTTTATTTTTATTATTCTGTGAAGCTGTCTGACTAGGTGAAGACAGACATAGATCTGAACACTAAAAGAATGCTGCTAGCCAGGGAGGCCCTTCTAAAATTGGACTATTGAGTTATAAGACCATACTCAGAGTCATCAAAAAACTTCAGAAACCCTTATGAATATGTGACTCATAGCATCGTGAGCTTTTAAATCAGAGTGGTATACCTCTAGAAATCTTTCAGAGACAGACATTTTATCATCATCAATAAGGCTGCCCAAGTAGGCAGAAGGCATGTTTTCACAAAATAGTTAATGCATGCATACTTTTTTTTAACTGAAGGCTTTTCTTTTAAGAAGCTCATAATTCATTTCCATTAATCGCAGAACTATAGATAAACCTTCTGAATCCCAGAATAGGCACTCTTTGCATTGAAGTATGGTAGCTATGTCAGTCAGGAAGAGTATAACAGTTACTTGGGACAGATTGACAACTGCTGGCATAGTTTTTGGTATAAGAATTAGATGCAGATACCTTCTGTTATCTTTTGGGATTAATCTGCCCTTCCATAAAAGAGCTATGTTTTCATTGCTGTCTTGGAAATGATAGTTAGTCAACAATTATGTATAATTTACATATAAATAGCTAATAAATTAGTATAACGATAGCCATTATTTGCTGACACTACTTGCATGGCTATCTTAGAGCCATTATAATACTATTTCTTGATTGAGCCTTTATCCATTTCACCTTAAGATATTAAAATTTACTTCCAATTCAAATGTCTTTCATGTCCTGCATTAGATTGGCATGGTCCATTTTACCCTTTCATGCTCCTTTGAAAGGAAGCAGGTTGTCTGGGGAGGCTGTGCATCCCCATTTTTGAAGGTTTTCAAGATACCGCTGGATAAAACACTAAGCAACCTGGTCTGACCTTAGAGCTGGCCTTGCTTTGAGCATGAGGTTAGATGAGAGATGTCCTGAGATCTCCTCCGATCTGAAAGATTCTATAAATCTATGAAAAACAACTGTCCATTTCAGAAAGCAATGCTTTAATCAGACTACTAAAACTGATTTCTCGTACCTGGCAAATATTTAAGCCAAGGATACAAGATCTACAGCATATCAGCTTTATACGCTGCTGCCCTAAAATCTTACTTGCCGATGGATGACACAGGTATCATGCTGACACGTGCTTCAAGCTGTTATCAGCAGGCAAATGTTATTGTCTTAGCTAATACCTCTTTGGAAGTTCAGTAATTCAGCAAGTCTTGGGACATAAAGGCAAATCAGAAACTTGTAGGACCTGTAAAAAATTGGTTCCCTGATAATCGGGTACAAGCAGCAAACTCTGTTTGTTGGCTTTGGAGGGCTATGTTGCAGCTGAAAGAGGTTCTTTATCTTTGTGCGCTACTTCCATGTTTGTTTGAAAAACTGTCACGTATTATAGCTAGTGTATTCAAATATAAGGGACTAAAACTGGTTTCTAAATTAATTTAGAATACAAATTTTTGAGCATCTGATAGTTTTCATTCAAATCAAGCAATGCATTAGCATGCCAAAATACTGACTTAAAAATCCAGTTTCAGCTTGACATATACCATTGGAGCATTGCAGTATTTCCGTATAATTTTAGTTCGAAATAAAATACAGATGACCTTAGTTACAACAGTATCCCTATCCTGTAAAACATTCTCAGGTAGAATGAGGCTCAAAATTTACCACCATTGTTCCAGTGTTTGTTGAGGTTTTTTTTCCTTCCAGATACCTTAAAAAGGTCTACCAAGAAAATGCAGAAGGATTTCTTGATCAATGTCCTTAACTATTTAAATCTGATTTTAAATTTCAGTGGATCCAGTTCTATCGTGACTTTGCTTTTGTGAGCAAGGCCACATGCATAACACGTAACACAAGTAAAATATTTATAATGTTCCTAAAGAGGAATGTTTGACATAAGTCATCAGTCCTTAACTGATCATGTTACTCTTACTTCTAAATCTGCAATGTTACCTTGCTTTTTCACTTACGATCTTACTTACAAAGAAGAAAGGGTAACAGGAGTGTTTTAAATAAGCTACAAAGCTCTTTATGCAATTGGTTATTCCATCTGGAGGGTAAAAGCAGGGCCACCAGTGAGACAGCAGTCTGGGAATACAAAAACAGGAGAAATGATGGAAAGAGTTATGATTATGGTTCTAAAAGGAAGGTCTGGCTTCTGTGATCCTAGAATTTTAATCCAAGCACTGTGTCTGTAGTACAGGGAAGAAAAACTCTTCTCCAGAAGCTAGGAAAATATCTGGCATATGATAGGCTTCTGGTAATTCTGACAAATGTGGGCTGTGATCCTGTGGGATGTGATTGATGCCATGTAGCCCTGCACTGCTCTGCGTCTAGGCGGGAGCTGTGTTCATTTTGAATCCTCTTGTTTCTCAGATCATACATTGTGCAGGCTTTTAAGTACTTTCTGTATTTACATATACATTTACATAAATGAATCATTTATGTTCTGAAATTATGTTGTTTCGCCAAGGAAAAAAAAAAATCTACTTGTTTGCCTAAGACTCTGTTTAGTAAATGAATGGTAGAATGGTACTGCAAGGGAAAAATTGAACGTGATGGCTTGATGTTGTTGTTTCAGCTACTTCCAGCCTGTCCATTCTGTGGGGCTGTCCTAGTTGCCTCATAAGCCAGGAAACTTAGCTGATCTTTGGACTTTGGTTCATTCAAGGTTTGCTTTTAAGATCTGATGCAATTTAAGATTATGACACTGACAGAAAGAAATACATACTTATTTTTCTGTGCTAATACAAACAAATGGTGAATGTCAAAGCAAACAGTCCAGTGGCTGATTTAGAATTCCACAGCTAAAGAATGAGCAAAACTTGATGGGAGTCACTTATGGAGCCATACGCTCAGCTCATTTATTTATGTTACCATTATTCAGGTTTCACTATGATTCCTACTTTAAATAAGATAAGCAAAATGTGATACTGAACTTATATGATTATAAATATGTACATGTTGTTTACTTTAGCACTTAAAAGCACCTCTTATTCATAAGGAAATTCACTGTAGGACAAGATATCCCTATTTTCTTGCTATATTTTTTTCAAATACAACTTTTGTCTCATTTTAGTTTCAACCGGCATTCTTCCACCTCCATCAGCTACCAGTCAAAGAAGAGGTATAAAAGTTTTGTGCAGCTACTCTACCTTAAAAGCACTTAACAAACCAGTTTATTGCTGCTAGTAGGCATCTAGTGAAGTGTTAACAAAAAAATATCTGCTTAGAAATATTTACTCTTTCTTTTTCTGACAACTACTAGTTTTCAGAGCCAGTATTTAATTTGCTGCCTGTCACATGCCATTGGCTGCTACGGATAAATTCAGTAAGGGTGCTTTCACTGCTTTTTGAGATGCCATTGCTTCCTGTTCCATTAAAGCATCTTTGATCCTTAGGACATCTTTTTATTCTTTCTTTCTTTCTTTCTTTCTTTCTTTCTTTCTTTTTTCTTTTTTTTTCTTTCTTTTAATCACATGCTATTTCCTTTTCTTCAGCAGAAATTCTGATAAATCTTTTAACTTCACTAAAACCCTTAATGATGTCTTGCAACACTTTACTTCTCTTTGACAAGCCTTTTTATCTTCCTTACTGTATTTAATATGCATCATACATTTATAAAAGAGTTCAGTAGTTGACTTCTTTTAATTTTGCCATGATTTTGGTACTATGAATATATTTTGTGTGTGTGTTGGGTTTGGTTTTTTCAACTTCATTTCCCTAAACATACAAGGACATCTAGTGTCATGGTTTTACCATGCTGTTAACTTTCGGAAACACTTGAATTTTGAATAGCCATTTTTCTTCATGACAGTCTAAGTATCACTAATCTGGCTCAGAACTTCTTTATATATTTTGTGCATTAAGAGAGCTTCAAAGTAGTCTTTCTATCAATGGACCTGCACATCTGGGAGTAGACTTTGCTGAGTGTATGCCATTTTCAGATTCAGGCTGTATGACACATGATTTAAAATCTTTTAATCCACACAGTAAATATTGATCTCTGATCCTGTAAAGGTAAGTATGTTTTACTGGTTTTCTATCTAGTTTACCTTGAATAGTAGATTTTAAAACAAGGAAAAGTCTTTTGATAGTGTGTGTTTAGCTAAAGGCACTTAGACAGATGTATGTGCAGCCGGGGTACCTGAAGCGTACCTCTTCCTGTCTGTGCTACGGCAGGGGCAATGATTCTCTGTCCAGTGACCCCAAGTACAGTGCGTTCTTATGCGGGTATCAGGTATGAGGAGGTATCAACAGGAATCAGATGGTAAGAATGGAAAGTAAAAAGTCTTATTATGCTTAGAACAGCTTTGGCAGTTACAAAATCACAGCACAGTTGACAACGGAATTTATAGTGAATACAAACCCCCTAAAATAGTTTATCTGGGAGAGCCCTGTTCGCTCGTGGTGTAGTGGACCCAAATCCAGCCCTAAGCTATAGTCTAGGTACAGAAATAACTAGCTATAGTCATTGCAGCAGTAGCTATGTTTCTAGGTCTAACTAAACAGACAAAATAAATTAGCCTGAGGCAGCAATGCTGTGCAATCTAGATCTATAGTATAAGCACTGTCAGAGTACCAGTAGTTGTGAGGATAGCGGGATTTTTGTTCAAAATTAAAAATCAAAAGTTTACATTTGTCAGAATGTTTTTTGTACCGGTACTGGAAGGAATTTGCTGGGTTTGCCGTATGTAAAAATTATAACATGTTCTCTCCAGATGGCACCTATTTCCACCGTTAAAGAAAGTGCAAGTCAAGATGGACCAATGGTCTAGCAAAGCTGGACACTTCTTTTCTGATGCTGACAAATGTTTTCATATAGACAAAGCCACTATGGAAATAAGTCCTAAACTGTCAGCACAAATGGATAGGGATCTGGTTCATACACATAGTGAAACTGAAGGGAAAAAGAAAGTAAAACTATGTTTTCAGGGTGACTTAAGAATGATGTTCAATAGAGAATGGTTTTTATTACTGTACGCATTCTGTTATCTGTTGTTTCCCTTCCTTGTACTTCTTTATTCTTGCTTGCTTTGTTTGTAATGCTCTTTTAGTGGTCTATGAAGCAAAGTCACTACAAATAGAATGATCCTAAGTAACAGGCAAATAGAAAAAGGCATATATTTCAATGTGTTACTATAATCAAACTGAGAACCACCATCCGAATCATAAAATAGAGAAAAACTGTTTCTTATTGATGTTTGGAATCCTGAGCAAATATTTTTAATCTAGGAAGGCAGAAATTACATCATAATAGTGCATATCATGTGCTTTTGCATTAGCTGAATCTGAACATAAGAAAAATTAACGTAAATTGTGGTTTCAGTCTAAGCAGGGAAAAGAGTTAGTTTCAGAAATGTTTTTTAAAAGTCACTACAATCTTTTTGAAAAGAGTACAATGCTTATAAACAGTAGGTAGTATTTGTAGCAGTAGTGGTAGTAATTGTGCTGAACCAGTATCTTTTTAAGTCAATGAGATATCCCTCAGTGATTTATGTTATACAAGAACAGGCCTGTTTGTAGAGGGACAGAAAACCCAACTTTGTATGCATGTTCCTGAAGTCTGATCCCTTGTTAAACTAAGGGTTCCGTTAATAAATTTGTCATATTCTTTCAGTAAGCCATTTTTGGTGACAACAAGAGCAACTCAGCATTATTTAAAATCCTTACTTGGCTAATTTTTCTTTCCAAAGAATTGTCCAAGCCTTTCTTAGCAATGATAAAGACTAATGAATCTCACAGTATTCTCTCTGTAGCTCTCAAGGACAGTTCTTCTTGGAGTGCTTTGGAAGCTGCAAGATCTGTTATTTCATACTCAGTAACTTTTGCTGTTTATGAAGTTGCTCATACCTTCATTTTGCTTTTAGAAACACAAGCCAGACATACACACCAATGCCAGTTTCTGGAGGTTACGGTGAAAGTCCTGCTGCTTCTGCCACTTCAAAACTGAGAGTTGTTACTACTGCCAGCATAAAGCCCTCTGTCTACCAGCCAGGTAAGGTGAATTCAAAAAACTGAAAGGATTCATAACAAAGTACTGAAATGATTCAGAAAAGAAATGCACAGGCATTTCTTTCAGAAAAAAGAAAATATAAAGAATGCACATTTTGCAATAGGAAACACAGATATTAGGAACGATTTATATACATGAAACCAAATGCTGCTAGTTGCTAGTTTTGCTTCAGATTATTTGAAGATCAAGGATTGTATTGTATTTGTATTCTGCTTTGGAGTGAAAATGTGGAACAAATGGAGGAAGAAGAATAAAAGCAAGGGAAAAGTCTGTAATAAAAAAATGTGTAGCCTGATTTTTCAAAAGAAATATATTTGGAAAATAACCCAGTGCACCCAATTAGGATCCCAGTGACATTTCAGAATTGATAAAATAGCTTAAGAATGGACAACTCGGGAAGGAGGTAAAATAAGTGAAGGTAGCTTGAGTAGGATGTATTTGCAAATAGGTAAGACCATATATTGAACTTCTCAAACTCAGGCTTATATTTGAAATAAAGAATTACTTATTAAAGTACTTCATAATGCTATGCTTCCATTTCCCACAGATCCAGTTACTGAAGGAATATATTTGATTATTCATTCATGGGGAAAATATGCTCCTTGATGTTATTTAAATTCCCTTTGTATTAATGTGTTACAAATGGAGTAAATTTCTAAAACCATTGATGACCAAAATGTGAACCTTCAAAATGAACAAATTAAATGAGGTAGCAATATAAGTCTAAATGAAGTCCTGTTTCAAATTAAGCTTGCTCTGATCTTAGCAAGAGAATTAAAATGTTGATTTATATCTTGACAGTCAAGTAAATACAAAAAGGCCAAGAATTCTAACTGTCTTAAACTCTGTCTTCTGTAATGCTCTATCTCTGGATCTACTGAAATGAAACCAATGCAGAAATTTTACTTAGACAGAAAGCAGACAGACAGATCAATTGATTGATCTTTGTATTTGAGATATAAAGGTGCGAAAAGCCAGTTCAGGGCTATCATGAGCTATTTAAGGGTCTCAAAGTAAATAAAGGTTTCAACTTCTCCTCATTTGTTTTTGGTTAAGCGTGTCAGCATATGCCATGTTCTCACTGAAGGCAAATGTTACTATTTTTGTCCTGCAAAGAAGGAAAGATGAAGACAGAGGACTTACTTTCATAATGCAATACAGAGCAAACTGTTGCAAGTCAAAGTATCTCCTAAATACCCTGATACTGAGCCCCGTGCTCATTTAGTGGAAGTATGAACTCCAGTTCTCAATATACAAACCTGCCACACAAATCAATCAGTAGCTTTATCCAATTAGTAGCTGTACCTGTTAAAGAAAAACCTGGTTGTTGAACTGGATTTGGAGTAAGAGGCAATGCTTTCGTTTTCTCCTGTGAAGGGCACCCTCTTTGCAATTCCTTATATTGCTGGGTTTGAGCCCCACTGCCTCCCAATAAAGGCTTAAAATACACAGTATGGAAACTCTGTTCTCTGTCACTATTAACAACCTTACTTCAACTGCATATATCATCTGCCTGCGCATGGAAAATTCTTATTTTGCAGGCACTGCAAAGATATGATGTACTCTAGAGGACAGGAGAAAATTCAGAATAATATCTAATGTGATATATTACAAAGACAAAATTCAAATAGCATTAAAGTTAGCAGAGAAAGAGGCAGTAAGTGTCTCTGTATTGTTTAAGAGTTGGAAATATCCAATAAAGGATTCTACAATACCTTCATAATTGAGCCCCAGAGTGACTCAGGAACAAAAGAGATTACAGACAGAGATTTTATTGAAGATGTTTGGGTTTTTTTGATTTGGTACCTTTGTAAAGTTTTATATATTTGATGTAGTAGCACTTCATACTGGTTTTGGAACATGAGCTGGCCCTAGACACAGTTGCAGTTGCAGTCCTGAGCAAACAGGAAATTGCCACTTGGGAAGAAATGGAGGAAACAGCATTTCCTTTGACAGATAGGGAAGATCAATAGTACTTTGAAGTAAACCACCAAGACAGTTAGAAAACTTCCTCACCCAACTTTGTCAATGCATATAAATTCTGTCCTGCAGTATAAAATGCAACCTTTATCTGAGAGGACCAGCTGCTCTCAAATTATGGCATATGAGATCACACAATACATCTTTTTCTTCCAATCTAAGTGCAACCTCAGGCTTTTGCAATAACTGCATTCTCACTTTTGCAAATAATTTCTTAGACTTCTATTTTTGTGAATCCACTGTGTGAAATGGCCAAAACAGTAGAGATTATTATAAGGATTTGCAATGTAGAATTTAGATGAGGAATGTCTTTATGACGGCCATCAGTGTTAATGGGAATGAGATGACTTGCTTCCCTTAAAAGTGTGGGCCAGCAACTTCCAGATTAAAACACCCACCAACAGCCTCATCTATGCAATATCCAGAAACCTGACTCAGCCACTAAGAAGGTTAACAAGACTATTTTAATCTGTCTCAGATTGAAAAAAATAATGGGCTAAATCTTGTTTACACTGAAACCAATCTCAAAATGAAACTGCATTGTTAAGTAACTGGCTCAGATGGGAGTAATCAGGAAGTCTACATTTTAAAGCAAAGAAAGACTACTACTTTGACTAACCTAACTCTGGTGGGAATTTTCTTCTGCTAAAAAACTTTGTTTTCTTCCTATAGGGAAAGCTGTGAACTCCAAAATCTTTTCCCTTCTCTGTCCTGTAAATTTCATAACCCATTTTGAAAAGGAGCATAGACTTCTTTTTCGAACAAGGTCCACTAGATGGCAGAAAATACTTGGTATTCCTTTCTGGTAGGCTTTCCCAAGCTAGAATAGTGCTTTCATATATTCCACGCAACTCAAACACCAGTTTTATACTACAAAGTAACATGATACCCAGAAGTAAGAAAGCAGATCTGTCCTTTTAAATCTGTAAGGCTAAACAGGACTACTCGTGTATGTAAAAGTGCTCAAGTGTAAAGGTCTGATCTGCTCTTTTCGAAATTAGTAGATTCCCACAAAGCTCTATGAACTCTTCACTGGATCCTAAGCACTTTCAATACTAAAACAGCAGGTTACACACTGTCTTTCATTTTAAATTCTTCTGCATAAGAACAGTGTCTTTTTTATAAAGGACTTGTTGCATTATCTGCTTTATCTGTCACCTACTATATACTGGAACAGTACCTAGGAAAATGTTGGGCTTCAAGGATGTGGCCACAAAGTGCAGAACAAGCCAAATCAGTTGTGCTTATAAATTACATTTGTTACTGGAAAATTATTACTAAGAATAACAATTATGTGTTCTACTAACAAAGGGAAAAAAAAGGAAAATTGTCTTCACAGTGCGAGCTAGTATGTAAGACTAAAGCATTTGAGACTGTATGAATCTTTACTAAATGAATCTTTGGTAACGTGCCTGTTTTGCTGGAGGGAAAACACCCATTGATCATAAATGAAGAGCTGATGAGGAGAATTCCAAATTCCCTAGAAGCAAGGAATTGGCTTGTTCCCAAGGCTGTTAAGAGAGACCTCTTCTCCTGCCATTCTCTCAGGATAACAGTAGTCCCATTCTTTCTCTCCTACTCTAAGTGAGTCTGAGGGCTGAGAGAAACAAGGTGATAGAGGCTGGGTTACTGAACTACTTTAAAGTATTCATTTTTGAACAGTAAAGGGTCAGCTCATACAATACTGATATTTTGAGAATCTGTTCTCTGATATACTGAATCTTAGTACTTTTTTACCAGCAAATAACACCTTTTATCTGCCACATGTATGTTAGAGGACTTTGAAATACATAAACATGCAAGGTGAATTTGTATGGGAGTAGTTACTAAGACAGAAGAGTTTTCATATAGGCTTAGGGATATAGCTATGAGATAATAATACCCTCTTAATAACAATAGCTAAAACCTTAAAGTTAGTGAAACCTTTCTAATACATTGCAATGACACTATTTTAATTCAATAGTCGTTCCAGGCTGTTCACAGGGGGGAAATATGTTGTAAGAAATCCAGCCTGTAAAATTAAATGACAATGGCTGAAAAGAGAACTCAGAGCAGTTGTGAACCCCCAACATTTGTCATTTTGCAATAATTCCCCTGGTATCTTCTTTCAGCAACTGGAAAAAAATTTATTTTGCTGCTTTATTTTACCACAGCAAGTAGAAAAGATAGAGTAAAAAGAACTAGAAGGTAGAGAGAATTAAAGAAAAAGACCTTTCCCCAGTGTTTATCCTTCAAAGGAGTCTAGCTTAATCTGAACCCAGGTAAATCAGATGCTGTCTACATTGGTTGGAATAAACAAACTGGAAAAATAAAATTCTGACATTGTGAGATTAAGGACAAAAAAGTGAAAAACTAAGAGGTTGTAAACTGAATTTACTGAAGACAATCATAGAAAAAGACATCCTAAAAATGGTACCTGGACTGCATTTGTTCTTCATTTCTGGAACTCTGAGTTTGAATATCTGACCATTTTGTTAGGCTGTCTGTGGGATACACTGCCGTACTTTGTATGAACAAGAATTGGCTCTTGAGGGAGGGAGAAGCCTTTCTCAAAACTGAGTGAGCTAGAAGTCACTGTATTTAATTAAAGAGCCTCATAGGTAGGAGCCTTTTGAACTCACCAATTAGAGATAAAATACTGCCTTCTAATTTTGCCTAGCTTAATACCGTAATACATAAATAGCAACAGCCTCAGGATTTAAAGAAATTGCATATCAACTCTCTCTTCTGAAATCTTTAAACACTGTTTACCATTCCCAAGTTAAAAAAAAAAAAAAAAAAAAAGCCTCAAGCTAAGGTGGGATACGGTTTTATGAAAATTTTCTTTATACAGTTTTATGTAGCATAAGACAGTTTTATCAAGAAGACGCATTAGATTCAACTCTGAACTCAATAAAAAGGATAAAATCAGAGATCACTAGGGTGATCACAGTGGATTGATATATATGCAATTTAAGCACCTGCAATTGCCAATAATCAGCGTATGTTATTCTGTGGGGCAGGGTGTGGGCTAAGGGAGGCGTGTTAAGTAGAACATAATCTTCTCACCACTTAATTATCCAGAAAGATCCATGTTACTTTTGGAACCCTCTTCTTGGTTGAAATATCTTTCTACTTGCAAGCCCCTTAAAACTGTAAATGTTGTTTGGTCATCATTTTATTGGCACTGGGATCTACTATGCAGAGTGTTTGCGTAGACTACAGGAGAACAGACTCCTGTTCCCAAATATGTGCTGTCTCATTTAGGTAAAACACTTCAACTCTCCAAGCTTCTGTTCCTCCTCACACAAACCAACAATCATTCACTTTGTTTTCCTTGCAAAGGAAAAACGGCTTTTAGCGCTCCTGTACTTGGCAAAGTGAGGCAGTTTCTTGGGCAGTGACTTCAGTCCTACACAATGCAAGATCTGACGTTTTGAAAAGAGCAGGGCAGTGGGAAAACTTGTTGGTATGTGCAGGCTCTAGCTTCTGCTTATTTTTATGTGATAAAGCTCCACCAGTGATTACAGCCTGGTGCATACAAACATAGAGGCAGTCTGCACTGAAGATTTTATGTGATAGTCAAAGGGTGGAAGAAAGGAAGTATAATATTTCTATTTTATACGTGGGACTGAGGCACGGAGATACTGCGCTTTGCTCGAAGTTATACAGGAAGTCTGTGGCAGAGCCAAGAACTGAACTGAGATCAGTCATAACCGCAAGTCTGGCCTTCCTCTAAGTGCTGTTGGCTTTGTCTTGCTGGTCATGTGAGCTGAATTGGCTCCGTCAGTATGCTTCCAGTGCTCCCTATCTCTGTGTTCTCTGTGTGAGCCTGTTTTTCTTCAGAAACCTAGGGGTAAAATCTGCAAATGATAGATAACAGGGACATCTGGAGAAAACGCTGCATTTTAATGAATATAATGAGATCAAAACTTAAGCATAACTTCTTATTGAAATTACAGGGAACTCCATCTAAAACTTTATTACATGATCTGGCCTTTCTATTTTTAACCTGTCTTAAACAGATAATATGGCAGTCTTTGAAATTATCACAGAATTGTCATATCCATTCCTACTAGAAAATGAAGGGATGCCCTGGAAAATGGTCTCCATAAAATCTGTAAAAGCCAGCAGGCAATGACTTCTGTAATGCATGTGGATTAAAAGTCAGTGATTGTGCTGATATGCTTGGCTTCAGTCCAGAATTAATGAGCAATAATGGGACAGACCATAATTAAGTGTCATCTAAAGCTTTTATTCTTTGTGTGTCGTGGAGTACCCTTTGGTAAGTGTTGCTGGTTTGCCATCAGAAGAAAAGACTTTAAAATACTTCTTGGTTTCTTTTGGGATACTCAAAACAGCACCAGCACCAGTTCATTCCTACACCCCTGCGAACACTGAGCCTGCAAGTCGTCCTCCCTGGGTAACAGATGACTCCTTTTCCCAGAAATTTGCACCCGGAAAAACCACCACCACTGTCACAAAGCACATCCTACCAAGGGGTGCTCCAGTACCACCTCCTGTCTCAACTTCTGCTTACCCATCTCCAGTTTCAACTTCTTCCCAGGCTCCTGCAATAGCCCGGGGAACAGTGCAGAGGGCTGAGCGTTTTCCAGCCAGCAGCCGAACTCCTCTCTGTGGGCACTGTAACAGCATAATTCGGTAAGGTCATGAGGTTTGGAAGAGGGATGAAGCAGAAAAAAAAATATCAGAGAGACTGGTTATTGTACATTAATATACAGTACCAGAGCTTAAGACTCAGTTAAATTACCCAGCAGGGATGTCTGTTGTCTGCTTCATTAATTTAACATTTCCAGAGCTCATTTTGCTATTGTGTGGTTCACTTTTTATCACTGCGAAGTTATACATGCTAATTGTTTGTTTCTTGGATGCTGTGGCAAATCACTGTTTGTTTTTTAAACAAGTTTCTGATCCTAAGGTACCCCTTGAAGGAGGTACGTACAACTTCATTGGGAGAATTGGGGGGCTGGGGGGGGGGGGCGTGAATTATGGAGAGAAAAGGAATGAGACATCCATCATTTTGGAACAGCAGCCAAATGTAATTGTTGCTTTTGTGTCTGGAGAAAGATAATGCCTACACTCTATTACCAGTGATTCATAGCATGCCTCTCCCTTCTCCTCTCCCAATTCATTCTGCTGGACCGGTGCCCATCATTACCCTGTGGACTGCTAACCAACTTTAAGTAATCCATGTTTAATGACAGTCTCCCCCACTAAAAGGGGCTAGTTTGGTGATGTGGAGCTGCTGATTATTGCCCTTTATATATTCTGAAATGGAAAGACTCCGGGAATAATCACTATATCCAATTACAATCAAAAGTAAATCACCAAAACGAATTGAATGTGTCTTCCATACAATCGAACTGCAAGTTGTCATCTGATAGTCTGACATTTCTAGAATGTGTCGCATGCAGTGCTCTCTTGGATGAAAAGAAGGCACAAGACTTTAGGAGCTATTGTGAGGTGTGGGTGTGTAGGTTTGGAAATGTGCCTGCTTTTTCATGCTTTCAAATAGTAGCATTATCGTCTGTGTTACAACCCTTGGCCGCTTCCTGTTGTCTTTGCAGCTGTTTACAAAGACCACTTATAGCTACGCAGATATGAAAACAATTGATTTTTTCCAACAGTTGTCTGTAAATCCAATGTATGTGGCTAAACAATAATGAAATATTTTAAGCAATTGGCAAAGTGCTTGAGTAATGATCTTGAAAAAGACCATTTCTGTTCAGGCTTCTGGATCTTATTTTAATATGCACCTTCATGGTTCAAGTAGAATGCTTGTTATACATGTATGTGGTGTCTAACAACGTGGATTTGTAGTCAGGTTCGTTCAATCTTTTAACGATACAAATAAGATAATTACGACTGTTTACAGGGGTCCTTTCCTGGTAGCCATGGGTCGCTCTTGGCACCCAGAAGAATTCAATTGTGCTTACTGCAAGACATCCTTGGCTGATACGTGCTTTGTGGAAGAGAAGAATAGTGTGTACTGTGAGCGCTGTTATGAACAGTTCTTTGCACCAACCTGTGCCAGATGCCACACTAAGATCATGGGGGTAAGAGAACAAGCTTAACGCTTTCTCCAACCACATGGTTCACCAAAATAGTGAAATAGTTTAGACTGTAAGCAATGAATGTAGATATTTAATTATTTCCCCCTTTTTAATAACAATTTCCCAGCCTGTTAAATATTTCAGAATAAGAAACATATTATTTTATAATAATTTTTATCTATCCAAAATCTTGGCTATTTCTGTACCTTACCGAACTCATAGACAGAATATGTAATCCAATTACCATCTCACTGACTGTAAAATAAGTAACGCTTTCTGGATAGTTCTTTGCTGTCTGATATACACTGTGCTACTTCTATCTATCTTTTCCTTATATTTATAGTAAGAGACTTGAACTGGGGGTTTTTTCCTTACACAGGACTTAGTCTAGATTTCAATGGAGAAATCGGTGATCTTGGGAAGAAGCCCATTGCTCTTGCTGCACCTCACTGGTAGCTAGTGACACAGGTGCCAAGAGGAATTCTGCTGACTTCTTATAGTTAATAAATACAAAGATCTGAATTCCAGAAAGGCAAAAATAGATGCCACTTTTGTCTTAATGTACTCATGCTTAGGTACAATTAAATTTGCTCTAAATATACCTTAGATGGTGATGAGGTTGGAATACCATAAGGTAATTTTAGCAGTGTATTTATGCATGCAGTTATAGTGAATATATGACATGATTCTCTTAAATGAGGAATCAATGAGTACCACACTGGTCTTTCACTGCTTCGCTGTCACCTTTTGACATCTGTCTAAATGTTGGCATTGACAGACTAGATGCTTTTCTCTGCAATTGCCGATTAGGGGTGGCAGCATCAGACATCTATGGTGAAGCTTGGGCTCCAACCAAGTCTTGTTTGCTACTGTGGCAGTAGGAGTAATTTTACAGCAGAGTACTGACTTAACTTACCTAATTAATGCTGGCGCAAATCAGTTCCCCATTATGGATTTTCATCAGGAAAACAGCAAAGATGCCAGCTGCCTCTGTTTATATTAATAAGATTTCTTGATCTGCTTCTTTTGCTGCTTAGCTCATTGAGCTTCATAAATGGATCCAAACATATTTATCAGTCATAGTTGTTTTGCAAACAGTAACAGCAGTTAATGAATCTCAAATGGTGATTCTCTAATGAGATATATGGTAAACATAAATTAGACTATTTTGTCTATTCACTGGATTGAAAGCATGGAAGAGGGATTCAGTCCTTTTTGTCATAGTCAATGGAGATTAAAAATAATCTTTAAAAGAGAATCAGAGTCTATGTATATAATTGGAAGCAACATAAAATAGGTTCTAGATGCTCAGCTGCTGTAAATCAATGCTGTTTCACTGAAGTTAACAAGGTTAAATTAATTTACACCAGTTATGCAGCTGTCCCTTTGAAATCTGGACTGTTTGACAGAGTTACACTGTTGAACATTGTCTTGTGCACAAGTAAGATTGACAAATTAGCAGGTAACCAGGCATCAGAGATCAGTACAGCAGCTTTTGGACTTAGAGGACTTCTGTATGACAAGGTAAGAATGAAGCAGTAATAGAAATTGCTCCATACTGGATAGAAGAAAGAAGTTGATAGAATCTGGATACTTAGTTCAAGAGAACGTCAGTTGCACAGAGTTTGGTTTTTTGTGATGAACACATGGCGTAGGAACAGACATGCACACTCATTTTCACTAATCACATAAGTTAAAATCTAAAAACCTTTTTTCTACATTTTCACATTAGTTTGTGAAGCGTTCCTGTGAGAAGTTTAAAGAAATTAGTACATAATCTAAGTTGCTTTGAAATATCAGACTTACATCTTTTATCCCCTGCGTGCATGCATTGGTCTTAGAGAGAAAATTACTCTTTAAAATTTATTTAACAAATCATACTCTTGCATGGAAGAGTTTGTACTAGTCATGTCAAAACAAAGGAGAAAATAATCAGAATCTTTGTGCAGAATCTCTCCTGCAACAGTGACTGGGCATGTTGATACAAACAGCTGGCTGAATTATGTTGTTTTGTTTTGGCAAATACATTGTTCTGGAAAGTTTGCAGGCCTATTTCCTCTTTCTTTCCAAAGGAGCCCAATCTCCATCATACTTCTTTCTTTTGAGGAGGGGAATTGGCTGATACAGAAGGGAATCATTTAGAGCATCTCTGCTTTGTGTTTGTTCTCCAGTGGGTAGTTGCAAGGCATGCAATTCAGCTGGAGATTTTTGTTTGTTTGTTTTTCAGGAAGTGATGCATGCCCTAAGACAGACTTGGCACACAAGTTGCTTTGTCTGTGCTGCTTGTAAGATGCCGTTTGGGAATAGCCTCTTTCACATGGAGGATGGGGAACCTTATTGTGAGAAAGGTATGGCAAACTGGACAGTTCTGCTCAGGAATCATACGCTTCATGTGTATGGAAGCAACATAAGAATAAAGCAGCTGATGAACAAAGTAAAAGCAGTTACTCATCCAGCAGGGATTTTGTTTCCACTCTCCGCATATACAAGTGTTTCCCTCTCTCTATTTTTCTCCACTTTATGTGATAGACTGGCAGAGCGCTGGTCTTTTGCCTCTATGTCCCAGAGTGCCCTACCTCATTTCTCTCCCTTGCATGGTACCACACTGACCTTCCATTTCTTCCCCTACACTTTTTTCCCTGTCCCCCTTCCTTCCTTGGTAGATTCTACTCACTAGAAATCTACACATTATGGGGTGAGAAATTCTTCTTTTAGGGTTCTGGTAGTGCTTTTATGCAGTATGTGTGGGTTGCTGCCCACGTTATCTCTACTAAGTTGCTTGAATTATGACCTCTGATACTGCTACCTCACCCTAAAACTGATCAACCAACATATATGAAAAGATAGCTCTGCTCAGATGTGCAACACATGGTAGTGCAGATTTTGTTTTCCAAGTGCTGCAACAAATGAACTGCTTCTTGCCAACTGAGAAAGGAAAAGGCCATGTTTTCCCAAACTGTGGAAAGGGTAATACAGTGTAATAAATGGTGCTTGCCATGCAAATGAGTTGCCTGATATGGTCAGGAAGCAGGTTAAGGTTTAAGTGGTATTCCCTCTGTAAGCCCTGCCTTGTCCATTTAATGAGCTTCTGGCCTACCTCCCTCTGGAGATTCTTTCCTTATGGTTGTGCAAATCAAATTTTACAAATCAGAGTAACTCCTAGTGAAGAATGAAAACCATACAGCATGACTGACTGGGCACCTACCCTTTAAAATTGGAGGTTTTGCCATAACCTCTAATGACTCTCATGAATTCCCTGTGCTTTTAGAATTTCTTGCTAATCTTTTTCCATGTCAAGTCTTTCCAAACTGCACTTGATATTCAAAGTAAAGATGTATTAACCAGCCAGTATGGGGTTTCCATAATATTCTCTCCTAAGGCTGAGGGAACATAAATCCAGTCATGGAAACTTAAACTATGCTTCTATACCACCCTTAGGGTAACACTCACTGGCCATTAGATTGTGTTTTGACCACATTTGTCCTTATGAATAGCTTCCACATATAATAAAGCTAATTTAAAACTCGTGAGAAACATAACTTCAAACTTCACGAATTTTTTGTTTGTTTTCTATGTTTGCGATGAGAACTGTAGTGCTGACGTGGGGTTTTGAACTGAGTTTGTATTTAAATAATGAAAGAAAAGATGCAAATTTCAGTATGAGTGTTCCAGTGAATGCAGTAGGAAACTGAGCAAAAACAATCCAAAAATTCATCCACTGGAAACTTTTTATTTCTCTTGGATTTAATACAACTACATTGAAAGTTTGTTCTAAGTTTGCTTTTTGTTTTATTTTAGATTATATTGCTTTGTTCAGCACAAAATGCCATGGCTGTGATTTTCCTGTTGAAGCTGGAGATAAATTCATTGAAGCTCTTGGACATACTTGGCATGATACCTGTTTCATTTGCGCTGTAGGTTCTATACCAAATACTATCTCATTTCTTTATACTCATAAATTGTGAAGGAACATCAGAAGACGTGAAAGCAGGAATGACTAACATATGCCTAAGGATGCAGAGGGATTGAATTTCATTTTTCACTTGCACACAGAGTGGGATGGGAGTAATTTCTCTTCTCCTACATAAACTTTTACTAGAATTATTAAATTTGACCATCACAAGTGAGTGCTTTCTAATAAAACAACCAGTTCTAGAGAGAACGTACAGTAACACATACCACTAATGCTGTTATTCTTTCCAATGTTTACCAAATAAAGATAAAGCAGGATTTAAAATAAATTAACACCATACTGAACAGTATAGCCATAATCTTACTTACAAAGCAGCGCAGTTTGTATTTCCATGCAGAATGCTTGTTGAAACTTGCAAAAAGGAGCCTGTTTAGAGAGAATGAATAGTAATTAGCATAGAAGTTGGTCAAACTCATCAATGTGTGGTGTGCGTACAGCTATATAGTATGGCCGTATTCCCACACTCTGCACACAAAGTAGTAAAATGCATATGATGAACAGTACTCTTCATATGGTTGTAATACAGCTGTGCTGCTCTACAACATATTATTCCTAAGGTACTAATATCTAGAACCTCTAATTAGCTAAAAATAGTATGTTGGCCACACCAAAAAGATAGTGACAATTTCTAATGTTTGTTGAACTCTAAAATTTAGGTTGAAGAGTAGAAAGTATAGAAATGTTTATAAATATCTAAAGCTAAACTAGCTACTGGTCTTTCAAGGGTACATGGGAGTGAGCGACACAAAAGTGTCCTGTGAAAATTTAAATCTTTTTAAAATTCTAACATAGAAAGGAATACTAAGACAGTGAGTTTCCTTCACAGACTAACAGCTATTAGTCACTTATAAAAGACACTTTCTCTGAATATGTTGTGTTCTTTTTTGCTTGTTCATTTAACTGCATTCTTATGTATTTACTTAAATTAGCAACCCAATTTTCTGTGGAGGTGATAGTTTTGTTAATGCAGTTCTCACAGTGTTTTTTGTTAGGAGCTAATTTTATTTCTTTCAGTGGGTTAAGTCAAATGCAAATAAATGCATGACTCCTTAATTTTTTATATGCTATCCTCATATCCTTTCACGTGATTTTCCTTCCACTTGCAGTAGCACATCACTGATGTTATCACTCACTGGCCTTAATCCTGCTGTAAGCATTAGGGACAACACTTCTTCTTATTCCTAGATTCTGATGTGTTGACTTTTCTTTAGTGGTTCTAGTCAACTCTGACCTTGCAAGTGGTGTTGCACTACCCTGTGTAGATATCTGTACAATTCCAGGGCAGTTTAAGTCGATCTAAACCTGAGCTGCCCTGCCTCAGCCATGCATTCTCACATGCTTTGTTATGTCAACACTGGCACTTATGCAGCCAGGCAGAGAACTCTATGGGTTGAAGAATAACCTGGTAAGAATAAGTAATTCATTTTCAGTGATACCGCCTGTCTGAATGACTCACTCCTTGATCACATAACCACCCATACCAAGACAAAGTAATAATAGGAATGAGTATCTAGTGCTACCACGGAAGGATGGTACTCCTGGGACCATGGCACCTAACCAGAGCTTTTGTAAAATCATACGTTAAAGGATCAAAATCTAGGTCTTAAAGTCTGAGCGAGCTGCATGTGCTCGAGTGTGCCACTATCCTTTGATGGTCTACACAAGCACTGCTGGGACATGCCGAAGCTACCTAGGGGATTGTGTACCCAGACTTCATTTGAATGGGAACCAGTGTACTTAGTGGGCAGTGGTGACAGGAAAGTAGAGAGAGGTGAGCTGATGCAAACCAGAGCCTAACCTCAACATGGAGTAGAGAAAGCACTTTGATCCAGGAAATCAGATGCACTTCTGCCAAAGAAATGTGTGGGCAGAAGAGAAATACAGTTGAAATTGATAATCACGTCTTTCTCTCTCTCTCTTTTTTTTTTTTTAAAATGATTCCTGATTGTATTTATTATTAATTCTAGGTATGCCATGTGAATTTGGAAGGTCAGCCATTCTACTCCAAGAAGGATAAGCCACTGTGCAAGAAGCATGCCCATGCCATCAATATTTAAAAGAAGAGTTGGTAGTCAGTAATGCTGGGGAAAAACAGATGACTAACTGGGTGATTATAAAGTTGATAACCATGGCTAGGATTTCTCTTGGTAAAAGCTAGGAAGTTGATACTTCTGAAGTTTAACTTTAACCTCTTTCATAAATGCAGAACATGCTTTTGCAAAGTTCATACAAAAACCTACTGAATGAACAGTCAAAACCAAATGAACTAGTCCATTATTAGAGCAACAGTTGGGGGAAATATTGAAATTAACTAAAAACTGTAATATAAAAAGTAATAGGTAAATACAGTTTCAAATTAACTACCCACCGCAGTTTTACTGCTTAGACCACACAGTAGTGTTTAAGGACAACTGGAAAAGTCCTTTTGTAATAAGTCATTTTCTTTCATAACAAGAATAAGTGCCACACGTACAATAATTTGTAGAATGAAAGGCCATAGCTTTCAAAGGGAAATAAATAGATTAGGGCTTCCTCTATGAAAAGATGAAAAGTGAGTGCTATTCCATTATGCTGTGGTGCTACCTCACAGCATCAAATTTTTTAGAGTCTTTCCACATAAGAAGTCTGCTGTGAATCCATATGTAGCTGAGAAGCCAAGGAGACAATCCATAACTTAGTTTGAAAATAAAGTAGAAACAGAATAATGCCTTCCATAACGCAGTAAGATTGAGAAAAGCATGTTGGGACAACCTTGCTAGTGCACCTGGCTTATACATGCACAGTAGATTAGTTCACTTTCAAATCATGATGGAAAAGGACAACTGGCTTTCTCCAAATTGCTCTTACATTGAATGGAATAGAGTGGGCTGGAAAGGCCAGCTTTTAATTTGAAACCTTTCCTTTCCTCTTATAGAAAAAAATACTCAAAGTTGCTTTGGTTTCTAATTCCCATTGATATCAGTGGGAGGTAGGAATCTACATCTGGACCTTCACATCAATGAACACAGAAGACATACATCCATCTAGCATATCTAGGAAGTGGGAGATAGCTCGCAAGAGTTCCCTCTCTATCCCACACAGATAGGAAAACACCATTTTTTTTTTTCCCTATAGTAAATTAACATTGATTAAAAATTCATAAGGCAGCATAAAACCACAGGCACATACTCTTTCTTATTTTTGTTAGTTTAAATGCAACACATCCTGAATTGTAGTAGTATTTGCCATGGTAAAACAGTAGATAGGCTCCGACAATTAGGATAACCATACAGTCATCTTTTCTAACATTTTAAGAACAACTTTCAAGTTCAAACAGTTATTTATAAAACTTTTTTTTTGGCAAAAGAGCAATACTTGTAGTACTGATAATACTTTTGAATTTTAAATTTTAAATATCCATGACTTTTGTATTGGAGACAGCAGTTCTGTCTGATAGAAAATAGAGTTGAAATGGAAAGTCTGATCACTATTCAAGTTTTCTTAATTTGCTTAAGTGAGAATTGTGATGTGTGTGTTGACAGCTTGCAGTACCGACAGTTTCGAATTGGTATTTCTGAGGCTGCGGATGCATTCTGTGGGCCACGTTCTGGTGCCATCTGCACCCTGTTTTACCTTGTGTTTTGAGTAACAAGAAATTACATAGCATTGTCTGCCTTTTCCCTCCTATGGGTAATGCCCATTTTAAGACAATTGGTGTGTCTTTCCAGGGATGAAGAACTATCCAAAGCTTGGGGGAGGAATAAAAGAGATTTGGAGTTCTAATATGAGAGTTAAGTTAGCTGCAGGCAGTCCACATCTTGGACAAAAGTAACAACCTGAACTGCCTGTGGCAGTTTTGACATGTATGACCTATATTTATTCAGTAGGTATTCTAGTTCTCACCAATCTTAGCAGTGATCTGATCTGAGTGCTACAGAGTCAGATTTTTGTGTGCATGAATTATTCTAAAACACTCATAGACTATATGCAAAGCCTTTTTCTTCTATAGCAAAAAAAATTTCTGTTTTCAGTCGCTGCTGGGCTGGTGTGAATGTGGTTCCATTGATTACAAAATCCAAAGATCTGGCTCATAATATTCTCATATTTGTAATCATGAAAGTTAAATACTTTTTCACTCATATTTGACTTCATTAGATACACTTTCATAACAGTGAGACAATTCTAGATTTCCTTTTGAGTTTTGAATGTCATTGAACAAAATGGAGTTTATTATTCTCTGTTATTTAAGAGAATTCATGCTATATACTACGACTGCATTGAAGATATTCTTTAGGCAGATTTCTGTGTTAGCTACTGACTGGGACTAGTCTCTTACTGTCAACATCACAACAGGGAGTCAGACTCCTTGGGAAGACACAAAATGCTAGGGCTTGTGATGCCTCAGGAGAATTTCATGAGGTCTTTCCCCTCTAATCTGCTTATGTCTATATGTGTGTGTCTCACTCTCCACCTCCCCCCTCAATGTCCCAACAGCTCCCTCTTCACTGGCAGTGTGAAGGATAAAGCATTTTAGGGGATGGCCAGAGGTGGAGGGCTGCAGCTGAGGCAGGGGTACAGTCTGTGAGGAGATGGTGGTAGGCAGCATGGCTGGGGCTGTCACTTCTTCACATTCACGGGGAGCCCAGATTGCCAGCTGAAGTGGCCCAGGTCAGCCTGCGAGTCGCTGGGGTGGGCAGGGCTGTGGGAGACCGTGGAAGGGAGGCTTGGATCGGAGAAGGGAGAGCACCTGCGGCAGCCAGAATGTAGGGGCTCTGGGGGCCTCTGGTTGAGTGCGAAAAGACGAGGCATTGAGGGGACGGGAAGCCCTTACTGAAGCTGGGGCCGAAGGAGAGGGAATAGCTAGGTAAGGCCATTTCACTAAGTCGACATGTTAGATAGCTGGGGTGGGGCAGAGGGGGGGAAGCGGGGAATAGCCAGGATGACTCACTACAGTCAGGGAAAGGGCTTGAAGCAAGAAATTAGGGTACAAGTAGCTCAATACAGTCTAGAAAGAAAGTACGAATATGTATAGAAAGGGTGAGCAAGGGAGATACAGGATACAATCTAGTAAATTTGAAGTCAGCACTGCAGAAAGGTGAATGCAATGTATGTAAACGTAGCTAAGCTAGTTTATAGAGCAGCAACAGTGAAAATGCAGCAGCACAGACTTCAGTGGGAGCCATACTAGCTTGAGAGAGTCCTGACAATTTCCTTTTCAGTGGGAGCCGTACTAACTTGAGAGAGATCTGAAAATTTCCTTGGGCAGATAACCTGCACTGTAACACATGCCCTGACTCCAGCTGGTGTCTGAGCAAGTGAGATTAAAGCTAGTTTACATATCACTATATGAGGTACAGTGGTATCTCTGAATGAAGAACAGAGATACCCTGAGGATTATCATGTAATAAATTTCCTGTTTTGACTTGTGCTGCTTCATAATGTGGTCCAAAAATAGGGAATCCACTTACCCGCCCTTGATATCTATATTAAGATATAATATTTGCACATATCTGAACCAGAAATTTGTGAATAATAATGTAGCATTTTAACTTTCACAGGGGTAGAATACCACATAACTGCTGATACTCTTCTGCCACATGTCACCTTTGTGATATGGAGGGGGGGGAAGATGCACAGAGAGAGAGAAAGAGAGAGAAAATTCAGAATAGGGCCTTTCAACTATCACTGAACATAAATGCTGTACAAAAATATGCAAGATGAACAATGCGTACTTGTTTGTTTTATGTCTTGTCATAGATGCCTGGGACAAGTCCTAAGTTCCTCTAAATATTTCTTTTCATTCTAATTAACGTGAGGTTTTACATAATAAAACAAAGATACTGTACCTCTGAATGATCAAATAAAGAGACCAGTCTTTTATCTAATTAAAAAGTGTTCAATAACTTTTCAGTTAAAAGCTTCAAAAATTATATTAATGCTTTTTCTCTTTTTCTGTTCTTGCAGAACAGAGTAAATTATATGTTTCCAAAGAAGACTGCTTTTATTATCTGGGAAAAAAAACACTCTTCTGACTTCTTTTTTGAGAAGTTAGTTTTTACTATATTGGACTTACACATTGCACATTTCTAAAATCGGTTCAAAACAAGGAAAAATATTTTACTTTGGTCCTTCAGTGGTCAGTACTTTGGGTGAAATGTTTTGTTAAATATTATTTGTATTTATGTTTAATAATGTGAATGTCCACAGCAGTGAACACACTCATTAGTGTCTAATGCTGGGCACGCTAATGTTTCTTTGCAATATTTGTCTCCCGGTAGCGGATATTAATTTGTTTAGTATTTATAAACATCAGAATTTGAAACTGAGTGATTTCTTGCCTGCAGTGATCATATTAGAAGTGTAGGTTTTACAATATATTGACATGTTGACTTGATACCACAAGTGCCCTTGCTTTTAGATATATATTTTTTCCTAAGTTCCTAGTTATTTCAGATACAGAATGTAGTGTGGTTTATGAGGTGTGAGTAACTACCTTGCATGGATTATCTGTGCCAACATGAATAAAACAGTCTAGTAATAAAAGCACTGTGCAAATACAGTTAAAGCTTTATGATTTGGGCATATTTATTAATATGGCATGTGAACAGCTGACAGCTTTCACCCATGTAATACTGATAAGAAAGCATACACAAGCTTGTACTCTCTACTTCAGACCTGAAAATAAAAATAAAAACTGTTGGTTTCAACTTTATTGTATATGAGTCTTGAATGTTTTATTAAGCAAACAACACTGTTTTAAACAAACAAATGTTAGTATGCTTAAAAGATGTAGCATACTAACAGTACTTGTTGTAACTTAGCAAGACTTGTATAGTCACAGACCTTATTGTGTCAACAAATGCTGTTTATAGTAACTTTATAAGGAATGGGTAAATTCTGTCTTAGGTTACATCGATGCATCTAAGAACAAAGTTTGATTGCATGAGTTCAGGTGGGTGTTCTTCCATTTCTTAGCAGAAGTGACTTTAAATAATATACAAAATGTTTTAAATGTCCTTCCTCATTGAGCTCTAGTGCCAAGAAATACTTCCAAATGAAAGGATATCTTCATGTAACAGTGTGGTTTACAAAAATAGCCATTTTGTGCAACCCTAATGCACACCCCTCAGGAATGCAGGATTTTTAAAGATACAACTAATTATATTAAACCTAATTAAGAAGTTAGATGATAAATGGACAGACTTGGCTTTAGATGGCATTACAAAGTACATCATCAGGAATCACAACTTTGTGCACTTTGATTTTATTTTACAGCCCTAATTTCTGTTTACAACGCGCATGAGGAAAAACACAATTCAAAAGAATGAACAGAACATAACTCAATTTTCTGTCAGTTCAAAATTGCTAGTTTTCAGATTGTCTTTTCTGACCTTTAACCTTTGCACAACAGCGCTTCCTAAACTGTGCACTGTGATCCCTGGAGAGTTCAGCTGTTGGATGTGGAAGCAATGGAGGCACAAGCATAGCACTGTGCCAGCTAATAGGGTGCAAAAAGTGAATAGAGCAAAGTTCATTAGAAAAGGAGATGGTGCAAAATCGCTTGACAAGTGTTGCATTAAGAGATTCTTAACAGAAGACAGATTATGATTTGCTCTGAAGAAAATGGTGATTTCAAAACTATAGGCTTTGGCATTGTTCCCCCCTGCTCCCCTCCC
>NW_009625156.1:0-8580 GCF_000690535.1 Cariama cristata | reverse complement strand
CCCCCCCATCATGAATCTTAAATTCAGCCAGTTTCTGTTGATTAAGAAAGGAAGGAATGTGTGAATAAGAATGCTGAAACCATTATTGAATACACAATGAAATGCTTTGTTCTCCCAGCCAAATCAGAGAGTTATGGATGAGATTCAGATTATATTCAGACATAAATTCTGTGCTGTATGCCTATAAAACATGCCCTTGGATAGCTGTTAAAAATACAGTTCCTCCTCCTCTTAGGAAAATATATCAAAAGAAAACAGTAACAAATGTGTGTTGTATTAATAAGGACTGTCAGACTGAGTCACAAGACTTTTCTGTGTAATAAGGACAAGCAGAATGAATTTTTTTCGAACAAAGCTAAACTTTTGAACAAAACATGTTTTTCCTTTAAAAGTTTCCAGATTTTAACTGTTAGGGAATAATAAATTAGTATGCATAAAGTATCATTAATAAATCTGCCTCCACTACAAAAGTATTTTCTAATCTTACTACTTTAGAAATCAAATTATTTTCATTAATGACAAAGATGTTATGGAAATTCTTCTGCTTCTGCTTAGTTTTACGAAGTGTAGTGTTACTGAAAAAGAGTTGAGGCCTTTCTGAAACTGAATTAATGATTTATTTTTCTTTTCATTAGAAGATAGAGATAAAAATATAACTTTGAATTGAATAAAGGTGATGGTCCTTCCAGTGCTTGTGGAATGAATACTGCTTGCTACAAGAAAGCTTGGAAACTTGCTGTTTTTCTAGAATGTTTTATTCTTATGGTGCATTAAAGAGGACATCTTGGATTTTTAGGAAGCTTAATAAATATCTATAGCCATAATTAAGGATCTTATTTCAGAACAAAAGAATGATTTACAGGATTTTAATTATTTTAAGATCTAATTGTACATAGACTGGAAAATAATGTTGGGATCAAGGTTTAGTTTGATTTAAAGAAATCTTAATGTTGGTGAGCGCAAGCATTCCTATATGCATGTATGGAACACATATGTGGATTAAAACACAACTGCAGCTCTGATTTCCTTTAAGTGGATGTGTTTCATACCTGCAGTATTTGAGCCTAAATTGTTGGTATATAGTCCATTTACTATGCAGAGCATAATAACGATGCATTAAACTGAGTGCACCCAGAGACCTATTTTTGCTTATCAGTTAGGTATTTGTGCTTTATGAGGTAACATCTCCCCAAGGGGAGAACAGAAAGAAGGGCACACTTTCCAAAATCTGGCTTCATGTAAAAAAATGTGAATTCAGAAATAAAAATTTTATTTGTGCATTATAAACAAAGACCAAAGATAGTCTTTCACAAGCAAATGTTCTTCTGCAGTACCCAATGCCACTGGTAGGCCTGCATGTTCCCTGATCCATTTTTTTTTTCTTCCTAGAAATTTTTCCCAGTACTCATTCTAAGGACATCATAAATTTCCGTACGATTTCTGCACATGTGGAAGCCTGACCAAAGTTACTGTTACACATACTTTGTAAGCTGTGTAACAATGTCGGGTAAAAAGTAATATAATGTGCTGTACTGCTAGCGTGAGTGTATTCAGTCAGCCTACTGCATCCTGTAAATACCAGATTTAGAGAGATTTATTGTGGATACACAATATATACGACACTAATTGCAAGTTTCTGCTTTACTGCATGAATGCTACACAGCATCTATGCTACACTGCACATACTTCCAGCTAAAAATTCCTTGCAAGAAATGTCACAGTGCTAGCCAGAGAGATTCAGGTTCTAGCTATCGCATCAAATTTAGCATACCTGAATCTAAACTGTGTTGTTATGAAATAATGACAGAGCATAGTTATCCTTTGAGACTGTATTCCCAGTGCCAGCTGCTGCAGCAAAAGGGCAGCAATAGGGCTGTATTTTATGTGGATGATGATTTTTCTACCATCTGTATCATGCAAACCAGTTTCTGGAGTGGGAGCTTTTCTGAGTTGCCATTCTTCTGTTGCTTTGTTTTGACACCAACTAGACTGAATCCAAACTTGCAAAGGTTTCAGTTCATTTGGCAGAATTCATTTGTGCTACGTTGAAAGACTCCGGCATTTCCCCCATGTCAGTTACTCAGTTTTGTGTTACACATCTTATCATGGATTGGAAACAGTCTGGTGGTGTTAATTGCACCTATGCACACAACCACAGACTTAATGTCCTGAGAGATTAAACTCCTAGTAGCAAATATATAACATATTATCTACTTTTTATAGACTTACGTGGCTGGTGGTTGTTAGAGACTTCATTGATTTCCTAAGCAGTCACAGAAGCTGCTCTCTGTTCAGAAGTTCTCTGAAAAGGAAGAGTCAGTGTAACTAAAAAGTAGATACTAAAGTCTGGGTGCAGTGTATATCCTTAGGGTCCAGATTTGCAGTATTTAGTACAACCTCAGTTTTTGCTCCTATGCAATTCTCACTGAAAAAAAAAATAAATGCATAACAGAGAAATGCTGGGCTGTTACTACTCCTCCCTAACTCTGGGTAAGAATCCTGATCCTCCTCCAGCTTAGGGAAATTCACTGGCAGAAAGGTATAAATTACATCTCTGTGTGCCAGCTTCAGAGAACCTGGCCACAAATACTTTAGCTGAGAAGATTTTACTTATTCCTTTAAAGGACAAAGTTTTCTGCTTTCTCCGTCTCACAACATAAAAAAATCTAATAGAACAATGTTTAAGTCAAAGCATAGTTAAGTAAATGTTTATTTTAGACTTTATTAAGTGCAACTACTTAAAAGTGAACAATTGCTATCAAAAAGGGCACATGTGAAAGTAGTAAAATGAGATAAAAATGTAAGACAGTGAAAACTCAAGGAAAAAGTAGCTTTTAGCACAGCAATTAACCACCCAATCTACCCTTCCGTTATTCATTGCAGGATAATTCATTGTAACTGAATTAATGGTGAAACATTCAGTAATAGGCCTTGGTAAGGAAATAGGAGCAGTGTATCAGGATATCCTTTTTCCGCCCCAGAGTACCAATACTTTCAATTTTATATACAACGGAAGTAATTAATTGTAACACAAAGAAGCACAGCTGTGTTTCCTGATGGTCACACATGCAATAGCTACTATTGTTTAGCATTTTGAGTATGTACACTGAAAACTGTTAGACTGCTTTGAACATTTGATATTTTGGGGATTTAATTTCCATTAGTAGCTTTTGAATTTATAGTGGAATTTTAATATGCTATTATCTTAGATCCAATCCTGCATCCCTAATCAGGTATTTTTTTTGCTGATGCCAGCGGGAGTTTAAACTGAATTAGGTATAGCTGCCAAATCCGGAGATTTGCAGACACAGGCCAATTTCTCATTGGAAGCAAAGGAAGTTTTAGACTATTTGTCAGGATTTGCTTTTAGTTGCATGTGTTTCTTTAACTTGTTCAAGTTCCAGTTCTAGTACATATTCAAGTATCTTACAGACTAGAGGAAAAAAGCTTTATTGCTATGGCTTTAACTTCACTACATATTTTCAGACATATTAGCTGACTGCTTTGACTGAAATACAAGCATATCCTCTTCTTATTATTAATTTAGTAGACCTATATTATTTTGGTTTTGCTAGAATATGGAAAAAGCGCAGAATGAGAGTATTTTGCTGCATTTGTTCTCATTTAACAGCAATGCATTCATGGTTAAATATATGTTTAGACTGAGAAAAAAATTAAGGATTTGATTAACTGAAATTATTTGGTTCATTTGTTTTGTATAGGATTCAGATCTGTTTCACTCTAACAAGCTTGAAAGAACATAGCATTTTCAGTCTCATAAAAGTCCATCTTTGTAAATCTCTACATTACCCACTATAGCTGCCAGAAACACATCCACTTGTATCCATGCCTCTTGAGGACAAAGCTGTTATACAGACCAAGAAGTAATTTTCTGTATTACTAAGAATTCTTCTCGTTTAACAGCAGGTTTAAAAAACATTTCCTCTATGAGCATTCATTCAGTTTCTGTTGCTGAAAAGGATCGTTATCAAGAAGTGAATTTTTTGTTACAAAGGCTTGAGGGGATGAGGCCTCAGCATCAGTAGTAGAAATGTTAATACAATGTGGTCTTGGATCTAAGGATTATTCAAACTTGTAAAAGAAACTAACAAATACCTCTTATAACAAAAGGTGGAGGAACACAAACATATCTTAGATACACTCATTCTCAGAGAGAAGCTAATAATTAAAAATTCCTTGTAGATCATTCGGCACTGCAGACTGATAGTTAATTTAGAATAGAAATTCGAAAATCAGCACTAAACACTTAAATCTTCTCACAGCAAACAAAGACTTTCAGGATTTCATTTGCATGCATCTTGGGGAAAATTTATTACTAATTCTCCAAACAAACTGATATGAGTGAAGCACCCAGGTAAAGCCTCTGCTCAGCCTACAAATACTTCCTTTTTCTGGGTAAGACTTTTAATGTTCTTACTACTCAACATTGGCTTTAAGAAAAACGAAGTAATTTGAAATGTTTCTTTGTGTTTATAAGGAAAGTTGTTGCAGGGTTTATTATAGCCTGGTGAAAAGACTGCAATATGGTTTTTGTACCTGGGAATCCATAAAACCAGAAACACACAGCTCCACTAGGCGTAAGAAGAAGAAACAGAAAAAGCAGCAGGAAGTTTGGGTCTTGACTGGCAAAATGTCTCCTCGAGCACTTGCAACATCAGGCAAAGTGCTCCCATTACTACAGCCCTTTGCCAGATGCAATTGAGATCCCTACTACACAGCTCAGTAAGGAATCGGTTCACATCCTGCAGCAGCTGCCTAAGGCCCATGACAGGTTTAGCTGTTATGTCCTCCTTCCTCCCTGTCCACCTGCACAAGGCTGAAGAAGACTCCGGTCTGTAGCAGCCCAGAAGTAACCGCCGAACGCACCAAGTGCTTCAGCTGTGGGAAATGTTTCCTGTTTCCTCATGCCTGTGCTCTGCGCACTGAGCTGTTAGCCCTTGGAGAATCTCCACCGTGCTCTCCAGTGCTGCACCGTGCTCACTTCCACATCACGCTTCTTGGACTGAAGGCTGGCTGGGGCTTGCAGTGCCGATGAATGCTTTTGCCTTTTTACTATCAGTGTTTCACTAGCAGACATTTTTTTAAAAAACACCTTTCTTCACAGATTTGTTTCTGCCTTATTGAATTAATTATGCTTACATTTAAAACAATAAAATCGATGACATTTCTAAGTAACAAACAGCTGAATAAATTTATAATCAAAAGAATGTGCTTTCAAGTTAAATCATTCTGAAAAAAGACAAAGCCAAATTCATGTCATTTTAAGTGAAAAAATCGTGTCCCTGGCTGAAGGGTAATATTCTTTTAATATGTAACATGGAATATTTATTTTGGTAACAGTAACAGAGAAGTACTCATCTAATTGCAAACAGTTTTCAAAAATATATTTGGACTACAGATTTAAGACATATGAATTCCAGAGACTGAAGGGAAGAAGGATCTACAAAGATAAAGTCCTATCACATGGATGACCTTCTCCCTATATATACCTCTTTGTTCTTAAAGATCTTTTGATATTTAAGATGTGCGGTTCCCAAGTGATTCCAAGAACTAATAAGAAATTCCTGAAGAGGAAATGACAAAGAAAGCAGCTGGAAGACTATCCAATTCGGGATTTAATATTTTTTTAAATACAGCTCGCTTCATCATGACAGTCAGTCTTGAATTGCTTCTTCCATATTTCACGTTAGACTTCCACATCCCATCCTGACCAAATGTCAAACGAACATATGTTTATTTTCAGCTTTTCAGACTACAGTGTCTTTGAGTTTTGCTCAATTAACAAAATAAATACTTCATGTTACCAAAACCTAATGCATCCGAGTTTTTGCAGATTCCTAAAACCTTCACCAGGTGAGATGTCTGTAACTGGTAACTAGCTCACTGGAACCCTGTGTCTTTCTGAGTGCCTATCACCTAAAATGTTTATCTTCTGGTTTAAATAAGTATCTCTAACTATCCTGCAAGTTAAACAAAGCAAAACAAATCAGGTTTGATTCTTCGTGGTTTACTTGACAAAAATCTTAGGTTACATTTCCACAGTTACTTTCATTTGGGGAACTATAATTGGGCTCTTCAGGTGGCACATAAAGAAAACTCTTCCATCATCAGGTCAAACATCTCAAATGTCAGGATTGGTCAACAATCCCCTTCTCACACACAGACCACTGCTATGATTGTAAATAAGGAATTTTAGTCTACCCACATTGTTTTCATACTTTTGTCATAAATCCGTATGCTTCAAAAATGACAGTTTATACCTCTATGAAACTGGAAACACATTGTAAGTACTACACTGTTTGAAAGACACTGGTACTTTCCACGTGATGTTTCATCAGACATCTGTCACAATCTACATAGTTTTTAAGGTTGTTATGATTCATCATTTTAGATCAAGATTCAGTTCTGTCTCCTGCAGGTGTAATATTATTATAATGTAGTTTACTTTTACTGACTTTATTCTGTGATTATGATGAGTATTTACAGTGCTTATTTATGCAGAGAATAAGCACATTTGCCATGGCAATGCAAACTTCATCCTCGGCAAGACTATTTCTGACCTGATGGGGACTATCACTTGTGGTACCTTCAGTGCCTGAGTGCCTTCAAAGGTACTAGCTGAGACAGCGATTTCTCTGATGTGCACATTTGATGTGCACATCCAGGAACTGGATGAAAATAGTTGATCCATTTCACATAAGGGATCAAATAAATTTCAAGGCTACTGGCTTTTGCTAAATTCATGCATACTGGATTTAAATCAATATCCAACATCTGAAAAGCACAGGACTGTATTATCACACAGATTATTACTCGAAGAGATGCTAGCTCTAACAGCTTTGGTTCTGCTTGGGAGCACACACATGCATGTTGCATTCTTCTTCCATATTGAGTGTCTATTCTGTTGCTATAATCTGATAGTAGACAGAGTGGAAGAACAGCAGACTCATATTTTCCTTTGAAATTATAAACATAAGCATAGAAGTTCTGTATTGCTTGGCATGAAAGCTGTGATTTTGTCTTTCTTGCAGGCTGTCTTGTTTTGGACACTGACAGACTTTTCTGGATGATAGTAACCGGAAAAAATTTTCTAAAAGTCTAGCAAGACCTGTATTTTTAAATGCCTATCACCGTGGTATCTGGCCACCTACACTTACTAGGCGTGCCTTTAACTGCCTACATTTTAAAGGAGTCTATGAAGTTGATAGGTTTGAAATTATACTTCCTCTTTTGTGTTGCTATATAGGATAGCATGCAAGCTAAGCACTCGCCTAATGAGCCGTGGGTATAACGCATGTGAACAATATTGCAGAGCCAGTGCTGTCATCTTACATTCAGAGGTGACAGCTCTGGAGTGGAGTACACAACATTTACAAGTCCTATCTGATACCACCATGCAAAAATGGAGCTAGACTGTGGAGAGGTCAACAAAATAGGCAAGCCCGTGTTTCCCACAATATATGCACATGTGGCTATGTGGCATCGATAAGTGAGGTTGGTTCCCAATTGGTTATTCTCTACAAACAGTTTATCTGGGCAGGCATCTTGACACTAGCAATTGCTGGTGTGCCCTGAAGGCCTAAAGGGTGTTTTGGTCTGCAGCAAAGGGAAAATGAGTAGGTTTCTACGATCCATTATGATTTTCATTTCCCTCTATAGTTGGCTTTGTGTACAAAGTTCTTGACACAGAATAACCAAGTGACAGGACAAGCGAAAGGCCAGATCACGTCAACGACCAACTGCTGCCACTTTGTTGAGTGAAGGATTAAAAACAGCAGCCCAGGTGGGAACTGTCCGGCCTCCCTGTCATATGACGTCCTGCCATTAAATCTCCTTCTGCACTGCTGCTGGGAGACCTCACTTGAAGACAGCCAGACAAATTATTACTTTGCTAATTTCTCCTAATGATGAGGAGCTTGGAAATGCAATGTAAATCACGGCCTTCACCAACCTTATCAGTGAGCAAAGCAGCTCACTGCAGAAGTTATAATGTATTCCAATCTAACTAACTGGGCTTATTCATTTAGAGATGCAGGAAATGGAAAAAAGCAAATAAACAATTCTGTCCTTTGCAATGGAACTCTATCCCTCGTACAGCACTGCAATG
The DNA here is from genome assembly GCF_000690535.1 of Cariama cristata. Classification (NCBI taxonomy): domain Eukaryota; kingdom Metazoa; phylum Chordata; class Aves; order Cariamiformes; family Cariamidae; genus Cariama; species Cariama cristata. Next base: position 452 of record NW_009625156.1, on the reverse strand, counting down.
TCAACCTTTTCAGAACTATTTTTCCACAAAGCTAAAAGGCCCATTTGAGGCCCTCGTTTTTCCCTATGCTGCTGCCGCCGTTGCCTGCTCGTTGCCCACCCCAGCTCACACACTGGCCCCCTTCAGTTCACGTCAAAACTGCTACGGTAATCCTCCACCCCACCTACTCTGTGAATCCTGGCAGCTTGTCCATTTTCCACCGCGCCAACTCCACCGGCATCTGGATGGAGCTTCCTGGCCCTGCAGCCATACTCAGCCTTAGCTGCTCCTCACGCCTGGATCCCTCGTCTTCCGCAGCAGTGCCTCCATGACGCCCACTTGGCCACTTCTTTCTGCCCTCACACCTTCCTGACCTTTCCTAGAGGAGCTCCCCCACCCTCTTCGCTGGGAAAGCCCTTCTCGGCGGCGGGGTAAGACAACGCCTCGGTCCCGGGGCCGGGGGTGGTGGGCGG
>NW_009625155.1:11990-14436 GCF_000690535.1 Cariama cristata | reverse complement strand
GTTGCGCTTCCCTTATCCACCAACGCTGTTGATGTGTGTCAAGTCCTCTACTACTGAAGGATTTCCTCCTACATATGTACCTGTGTTTACAGTAGCCTTGGCTTTAGCTACGGAAGCTACTTGAGGAGTTGGGAAGGAGGAAAGTTAATCTAAACAAGGGCATGCTGTACACAGCTTCCAGCTGGCTCAGGGTTACAGAAGGCCTTGGAGAAAGATGCCAGACAGGACAGGCTGTCTGATGGCAGCTAACAGGAAAGTTAGCTGAGAATTCAGTACATGTTTTTTCTGTTGTTAAAAAAAAAAAAGGTTTCATTTTCTGTCAAGGGGAAGAAGTGAATCGCTGTCATCCTGAAGCGCAAGCCACCTCCCAAAATACAGGGCACAGCAACTCACAGCTCCTTAATGGCTATTTTTGAATGACCAAGGGTTTTTCTTTTTGTTTCATTGGTTTTCGTTTTTCATGTTAGGATTTGCAAACTTGTCCAAAATATTTGAAACTACATGCGAATGCAATGGAGGAAAGAGTAAATGGCATTTCTTGGAAGACTCACAGGCAACAAAACGAGGAGAAGAACAGAACGGAAATTTCTAACAGAAGAAAAAAAAAAATAATCTAGAGATGTCTGCTCACTGGTGAAGACTATATCCTACTGCAGCTGTCAGCAAACCAAGGCAACAGAGACTCCCATATTCCACCGTCCTCTTCAGGTCTTTGGTCAGGGTAGATCTGTTGATATCTAAATTAACTTCAGCATTTACCTGCAATTTGATTAAATCATGAATATGGAACACTATTTATGCTGTATGAAAAGATCGATATGGTCCCTCCAATCTATATTTTTAATCCATCCCTGCAGTAGGCAAGGGAGAGGAAGGCAGCATCTAACACTGCAGTTATTCAAACTGTTTGCCTCTTGCTTGTGTGGTACAAAACAGTGCTAAGATTTTCTCTATCCAGCCTAAAGTTTTCTGCAGGTCACTTTGATGGACTCCTTCAGCTTCCTCTACATTTCCGGGCTGCTCAGTCAACAAAAGGCACATTGCCAAGTACCACACAATTCTTTTTGTTCTCCTATAGGCGAATTAATCCTAATTCTAATACTTATCACTGCTAAAGACCATGAGGCGTAACACTTTTCAGTCATGGCTCTACTCTCATACGTTATTACCTTCATCAAGAGCAACAGTTTTTGGTTTTGGTGATATTGCCTTTATATTTTCAAAGAAGGCAGATTTAGATGAGAGATCAGGAAGAAATTCTTCCCGGTGAGGGTGGTGAGGCAGTGGCAGAGGTTGCCCCGAGAAGCTGTGGCTGCCCCATCCCTGGGAGTGTTGAAGGCCAGGTTGGATGGGGCTGTGAGCAACCTGGTGTGGTGGGAGGTGTCCCTGCCCAGGGCAGGGGGGTTGGAACGGGATGGGCTTTAAGGTCCTTTCCAATCAAACCATTCTACGATTCTATATTCTACTGAGACTAGAAGAGCTGTGGCAGCTGCGGTATTAGAAGACACTGCTGTGTACCATCAGGAACAGGATGTCCTAGCAGATTGTCTGGCACACACACAAAAAAAAGCTGGAAGTATTTTTTTACTATAATCCTCATTTTCAGCAACTGTCTTCAGAGAAAAGGCCCCACAGGAAATCCCCGTTTAAAAGATTTAAATAAAAGGTTAGAACAGACTCTGTTGTCTGTACACACCTATGTTTAGCTCCTACGGTCCTTACTGCAACATGATCTAGACAGTGTAGGTTGCTCACGGTATTGTTTGCAGCAGAGCTCAGGAACAAGACCTACTACTGGGACACTTTTCAAAAGCTCCCTCATCTGGAGCCAACTACAACACAAATATATGTCCCCATAAGGGAAGCAGGGACATATATTTACTTATATCACAGTGATATTTGAGGATTCGTGTTTATGAAAGGTTTTGAGAATGTCTGATGGAAGAACACACAAAGTACGCATTCTAGATTACACTTATTGTAAGTTATTTCAGCAACATTATTTCTTGAATTTATTTAGCCTTATACGGTTATGTGACACCAGCTGATCTTGTCAGCAATACCTGAGACTGACGGCAGAGATAAAAAAAGGACAGAGTGAGAAAGAACCACTCAGTGATAGAGAGAAACTCACTAGACCTACTACTTCAGACATCAATGTTAGAACATCTTCTACAGCAAAGAGATACTTAGAGAAAAAAAAAAACAACACTACAAAAAACCACCAAGAGCTGTTGCTGAGCTGTCAGAAGCATCCTGATTTCCTACAGTCGCTAAACGCTGCAAGGATTGCGAGACATGACAGGCCTAGGTCATTTCCATATGCACTTCTTACCAAAGGCGAGAACTGCTCCAAGTGAGTTACCGGGAAGGGATTTCTAGCACTCAGGTTTGATTCTCCTCACATTTCTCTTTGTAAAAGGTTTTTTTTGATCATCAGGGAAAG
>NW_009625155.1:0-11979 GCF_000690535.1 Cariama cristata | reverse complement strand
CGGAAAGCAAAGAGAAAGAGGGAAGAAAAGTAGGATCTAAAACAGATGACAGGAAAGCTCAAAAAGAAGTTTCACTTTTGAGAAGGGTTCTTTTTAGATATTCACACAACAGTGCACCCTGACACCCTTCTGCAAATCCAAAATAAAGGGAAAATAGATTATCTACAAGTTGGCATTGCTGAATTCAAGCAAGAGTGCATTTTAGTTACCAAGCATGAGGTAGGTTCAAGCAAAAATGTTCATCCAACTACTTTACATATTTTCAAGACAGTTTAGAGGGCCAAGATGGAGAGCTGCCAGGTCAGCCCGAGGCAGCTGGCAACTCAACAGAACTGCAAACCCTACAATTGCATATTCCCTCCTTCTCAGAATCAAAGCGGAGATCTCCACCAGCCCAGAATAGTCTTCAGCTGATGAATATGAAGGAAAGCAGAGAGCTGCCAGGTCTTAGGTAACAGGGAAGGTGGTGATATATTGCCTTAAAATAGCTACCACCTCCATTTTGCACACTTTAGAACAAGGTTTCAGCCTGTCTCCAGCCAAAATTATCACAAAGATAGAACAACCTGAAAACCCATTGCTAATGGGAGAGATGAAATTTGATAAAAAGGGTCTTGCCAAACAGTAGAGAAGGCAAGATATTTGCCAGCACCAGTTCCTTTTTTAGCCTTGGTAAGTGCATAAACAATACCTGTTTCTGAATAAACGATGTTTGCTTTGCCCTGTTTCCCACTGACAGGGCTCTCAAAAACCTGCACTGCAAAAGTAATGATTCCCTTGCTCTGTGCTGCCAGTTTCCTTCTTTCTGCGAAGCAGAATAGAGGTCTCGTTACACAGAACTTGCTTCTCGTTTCATCATGCGGTCCCACAGGAGACACTATTCTCTGTGGATTTGGAACATGAAAAGTCTGACAGCAACTCAGCTCCTGTTATCACACAAGATAGTACAAACCTGTAAGACAGTGAAAAGTTTTTTTAGAAAGAAATATACGTATGCACACACACACAAAAGGGCTCTGGTTTCAGTCAGTTCTACAATTTAGTAGCAGAACCTAGTGCTTCACTCCAGCAATGAATACCTGCAAAGATTCACCCTAATTCTCCTAAACCTGCTTCATAGAGTCAACTCTTTGATTTTAAATTCTTACTTTAACTAAAAACGACCATTCAGAACTACACAGGAATTTCAAATCTACCCTGATTACCAGATTTATAGGTATCATCTGTTCTTCTCCGAGCTGAGGAGGAACAACTACTCTTGGCTCAGATCGCACTCTTATTCTACTAGGGAAAAAAAAAGCTGACCTTAATGCAAACCCATTTAAATGGGATGATGAAAATGAATTCACCTACAGAGGGATATACAGTAAACCAAGAAGTTAACTAACAAGCCCTCCATCTGTCCATAGCTAGTTCAGCAGAAAACCCTCCCTCTGAAGTGAACACTGACTTGGATTTTCAGACTTTGATTAAGACCAGAGAGTAAGAATGAGTCATAGGATTTTTTGCTTTTGCTTTGAATATTAATTTGTTAACAAAACCAGATACGCTATGTCTTGTCTACAGGTGACATTAAAAGTAGTGTCTATGCAAAATACTTCCAAGGTTAAAGACAGAATACATTCAAACAACATGTAACGGATACTCTGTGGTGACTGTGCTACCTGATCCTTGAGACCTGACCTTTTTAGAACAAGAGAAACACCCATGTGTTAACTGTTGTCACGCTGATTGAGAACCAGAACTGATGCTGGATAAATTATGGACCATGTGGTTTACTTCAGCTTTTTAAAAAGTTATCTGAACACAAAGACCGTCCAGTTTTAGTGAAGTGTGGGGGAGGAAAATGAGAACAACTGAGTTAATTTCTTCTGCAGCAGAATTTTGGAAGTTGTCCTTGATTCTGGGTGCATATAGGTGCAGAAGAAGAGAAGACTCTTTCACCTCTCTCCCTTCCAAGAACTCAGGATGTAAGATCCACCCACGCTTGCCTGAACAACACAATCTATTTGTTAACCATGTTCAAGGCTGAAGAATACAGAATGCTTCCTTTTGGCTCTACCACCTTCTCCTTTTTCCACCCACTTCTTCAGGGACAGGGACTAATCTTCTCGGCAACACTGAGGATGTTATTAGCTCCTTCCCTGCTGAGAAAAACTAGTATGAAACAACTGGATCACTTGTGGATCTTCTTTCCTCATTAGAAAGACCTGTAGTTCCTACTACTTAATTGGTCCATGCTTGTTTCAGACACTAATCTGCATTACTACACAAACAGTGCTGAGGGTCTCTTACCGACCACGTTGGACAGAAACATCGCCTAAATGCGCTTCTGCCTTGAAGCTGGGGCCTTGATTTTTTCCACCAGCTTCTCTCTCCAAATTTCAGCACATTTCTCACTCGTTTTTCCAGTGAGGTGGCTGAGATGAATCAGTGAGATCCATCCTAAGAAAACGGAATGCTACGGAAGAGTACAAACAAATTAAATTCCAGCAGTAAATTGGTGCCAAAGACCATTACTCAGAGTCATCACGATATGACTGCAGGAGAAAAATGCAGATGTGACACTTTATGGCCATCAGCAAGTTCCTCCCCCCAGCCACCAGAAAGCTTCCACAGGAGGTGACCACCCAACAGCTCCTGTACGCCACTGTCTGCAGCGGCTCCTGCAGACAGCACCCAACCCACACTACGTGCTGAACGTGCCCGACAGCTGCCTGTTTTGTGTTCTGGAACGCTATCGAGATGGACGTAGTCTAAAACAAATGTACATACAGCTAGCTGTGCTGGGTCAGACCAAGAGTCCCTCTGCCCAGCAGCCTATTTCTTACAGTGGCCGAGAGCAGACGCCTAGGAAAGAGAAGAAGAATAGGGTGAGCACATAATGCATGGGATGCCCACCAGATGACACAGTTCCAAGATTTAACTTCAACCTAAAGTGAGTTAGTACATTAGCTAAAAATTCATTTTCCCAAATAATTGCTACAATACTTTTCAATTTTCCTGCCCCACCCCATAGATAGCCAGCAGTCATTGAGGTGACTATTGATCACTTCTGTTCTCCTGTTATTTCATGCCATTTTATATATTCAGGCATCCCAACTAAAAAAGAAATTATAACCCTTTTGTTGGATTTGGCACCCTGCCCCCCAAAAAAACTATAAAATTTTACTACATCTGATGAAAAGACTTGTTTAGAAGGATTCTAGTGTAGAACAGTCTGAAAAGCTACCAATTATCTTGCTCCAGGTTGTAGTCCCTACTCATTTAAGGGATTAGCATTGAACAGCTATAGTTACACAAGCCACAGAGCTTACAACTGTGTGCAGTCACACACCACAAATATCAGATTATTCTACACAAACAAGGAGGAGGCATCCCAGACTTCTAAGGATATTTATCAAGTGCTCACTGTAGAGAGCAGCCCCCGAATTTGAGCTCTGGCAAGAAAATACCCAAATTATAGCACAAGCCAAGGAACCTGAAATACAATATACTTGGTAATGTAGCTTCATCATAGGTGGATATAGTAGGTTTTATTTCTTGTTTTAAATGACTGAACAATGTGGACTGCAACTGCAAAGCTACCTAGCCAAGAAAAGAAGAGTTATTCTCAAATCACTTGATAGCAAGGATGCGTGTTCCCTTTAGCATCACTTCCTTTTTCAGCTTGGAAAACACCACGAGACGGAAGGAAAGAAGAACGGGAGGGAAAGGAACACTCCTAACACCTTGATAAATCAATACGACCCTCACCTCAACCGAAAAGGGAGCTTAATTCTCCTAAATCGTTTTGCATGGGACAGCTCCTTTATAAACTTCACAGGCAGGCTAGAGAGCAGACAGACAGACAGTTGAGGCTGGAAAGCAGCTCTGGAGATCAGCCAGGCTAAACCTAGGGCCAGCCACAGCAGGTGGCTCAGAGCTGCGTCCAAATGGCTTCCAACTATCTCCAAGGACAGAGCCTCCTCCTCCACCACCTCTCTGAGGTAACTGCTCCGATGGTTAACAACCTTAAAGTAAAAAAGTATTGTCTTATGTACAAGCAGAATCTCCAGCATTTCAGCTTGTGCCTGTTGCCTCATGTCCTGTCACTGGGCACCCACCAAGTGGTAAGCCTGGCTCCGTTCTCTTTACACCCTCTCTTCATATACTTGGATGTGGTGATAAGATCCCCTGAGCCTTCTCTTCTCCAGGCTGAACAGTCCCAGTTCTCTCAGCCTCTCCTCGTAGGAGAGATGCTCCAGTCCCTTCATCACCTTCACAGCCCTTTGCTGGACTTCCTCGACTAATTCCATGTCCTCCCTTTAACGGGAAGCCCAGCGCTGGACCCAGCACTCCAGGTGTGGCCTCACCAGTGCTGCGTAGAAGGGAAGGATCACCTCTCTCTGAGAACGCTCTCCCTAACGCAGCCCAGGATACTGGGGGCCACCTCTGCCACAAGGACACGTAGGTGGCTTCTGTTCCATTTGGTGTCCACCAGGACCTCTGGGGCCTGTTCTGCAAAGCTGCTTTCCAGAGAGCTGACCCCCAGTCTGTACGATGCCTGGCGTTAGTCTTCCTTTTACATTTCCTTGCGTTGAACTTCACACGGTTCCCCTCTGCCCACTGGTGTATCAGCCAGTCTTTCCAGTTTTCAGCCAGCCACTTCATCCAGTTTTCTACTTTCCAGTTCATGACATATGAAAAGTTTGTACCATCTGCAAACTTGCTGAGGGTGCAGGCTGCCCCATCGTCCAGGTCAACAATGAAGAAGTCAGACCTTAGGCTCAGACTAAGAGGAAGACTGGAAAACCTCAACCCAAAACTAAACTTCCAATATGTATTTCCAAGTGCCCTGTGCACAGATGTCCTGTCAGAGTTCACTCTTACCACGCTGAAATGCTCAAGTGTAGAAAGGCCGTGCTCTGGAATAGTTTTGACCCAGTTAGTAATGCCACTTCAAGCCGGAATTAACACCTAGTTAACACTAGTCAATATAGAGCAGCTCAGAACAGGAATTGAAACACCCCCAAAACTTGCTTCTACAGAGGGAGCACTTTAGCCACACTTCCATTTTTTTTTCCAAGGTACACTTGCTCTCAAAAGGTGTCACAGGATTTTTAAAACTCTGTCTCTCCTAGGGCCATTATTTGCTTTTCTAATGAGCTACTGAAACTCATTAAAGAAAACATAGACTATTCCCTTTACGCCTGGTGGTGTCTTGGACAAATTTCTGCGGCCTAAAGGTAACCAATAACTGCAGAATCCTCAAATGCCAGCACTGAGTAAGGCAGACACTTCCACAAATGCACAATTACCAGTAGCTACTCTGCCAAAGACAACCTGGTTTGAAGCTTCAGGGACTCAGTGGAAACACCTTAATTCACACAGCTCTAGGCATATGACTACAAAGACAGGACAGGTACAAGTTCCGACCTCGTGGGCACAAGGTTCCCAAGAAGAACAAGTAATCCTAGATCAGATCTTCTCCTGTCTGGGAAATCCTAAATTTAGGAAAGGAAGCAAGTGTGCAGTTTTTATTTTGATTCCTCTCAAAACGCAACATTTGTATGGATAAACATTTTATACAGAAGCAGTTGTATTCCTGCATTTACCCCCAGGCAACCGCACCTGAAAGATAACTGCAAAGAGGAGCCTAATACCACTGTCAGCTCTGAGAAGCAATTAGCAAGCAAGCGTGCTGTGGCGTGGTGGTGACTCAGGACTCGGTGCAACTCTGGTTTGGCTAATGCAGGCCCAACACATGAAAGTAGCACCCAGCAAAGCTGAAGTCAAAAGACAGAGCTGCTACTTGCAACCACATCAACAAAGATAAACAGAATGCAGAATCCACTTGCTTGGACATTGTAGAAGCTTCACATTTCTACAGAACAAGAGATGTGAAAATAAAACTACTATCATTGACAGTTACAAGAATTCACGTGAAGCAGTGAAAATCAGGAAAGCAACGCCTCAATTGCTGCTCGCAACCTTGAAAAGTCACAGGCAGGAGAAGCAATCTCACAGGTTTTCAATATATGAAAATAATCACTTTGATAATCTTTTATCTGTAGATGTGAAAGATGCCTGTCTTATCCTCAGCGACACTCAAAGAAAAATTTCTATCTGCATCAACATAGGTGGAGCTTTTCTAAAAGCAGAGGAGTAGATCATCACATTACTTTGGCCAAAAGAGACAAGACGCTTAGAATTAAAAACTTGAAGACAGAATTTGTATAAGCACGTGCATGTGTCTGTGCACAAATATAAGCACAAAAGTTTTCCCAAGTCCAGTAGTAATAATGCCTCACGGGAAATGATTCAGAGGCCCGTGTAACATTTCTGAGTGTTAAATTATATTCAGTTACAACTCATATGCAAATTAGAGTCCGTGAGGAGAGCAGAGAATTTATAAGAACACACAACGCATGCGTCCCAAGGCAAGGGCTGACAAAGAAGAGGACAAGCTTAAGGTAGCACAGAGTAGGCAAGTATGGAGAAAAAGATCAACTTCCCTTTTCCTCATCTTTAATTCACGGTTTTGGAGTCCACCACCAGGTGTTTGGGGATTACTTTTATTTTATTTATTGCTTTACTTCACTTATTCAGTTAGCTTTTACTATTTACTTATTAGACCACATGAAAATACTTCATCCCTGTCTTGTCTTTTGTCTCACAAAAAGAGATGACAAAAATCTATGAAGTTTGAAAAAAACAAACAAAACAAACCAGCTTCTGGGATAGCCCACAAGCCAGGGAAACATGAGACGGTTGATGGCGTTGCTATGAAAAGCCCACGAAGCAGCAGTGCCCTGTGACAACAAGGACTTTGTGTGACTTACCAGCAGGCCAGAATACAGAGACCAGTAAAGAGGATGATGGCAATGGGGTAGGAAGCGCACAACAGCCCGTGCTTGTAGAACGCCCGCGATATCCTCTCACGCAGTTTTTCAGTCAGGGTCATCCTCAACTGTCGTCACCTAGTTGCCATCCCGGAATACATCAGGGAGTCGGGCAATTCCAGCATGTGCAACGCTTCAGCAAAGGCACTGTATCCTGCTAGAAACTGGAAAGAAAGGAAGCTCGTAAGAACAATAAATAAAAGGAAAATCATAGAATCATTTGGGCTAGAAGGGACCTTCAGAGGTCATCTAGTCCAACTCCACTGCGGTGAGCAGGGACATCTCCAACTAGATAAGGTTGCTCAGAGCCCCATCCAGCCTGACCTTGAATGCCTCCAAGGATGGGGCTTCCACCACCTCTCCGGGCAACCTGTGCCAGTGCTTCACCACCCTTATTACAAAAAATTTTTTCCTTACGTCAAGTCTAAATCTACCCTCTTTTAGTTTAAAACCATTACCCTTTGTTCTGTCATAGCAGACCCTGCTAAAATAAACATTACCAACTTGTTTTAGAAAGACTGCCAGCTTTGTACCTCCTCAGAAGAAAAAAGAGAAGCAGACACCACACATCGAGTGTTAAGAGCCTACAGGCAATTTGATCAAATTATTGGGTTTTGCCTAGGGGAAGGAAGGGCAGAAAACGTAAGCAGAGAACAAACACCAGCTGAACAGACGTCAGGCACTGCTGCCATGTGCTGCTGGTCAGAGAGGATGCAGAGGAACGGAGCTAGGGACCAAACTGTCTGAAAGGAAGGAAGAAAAGGAGTTTAGCAGTAAAAGAATTAAGCAGTACCCCGAGGAGATGCCAAAACGCCAGTTAGAAAAGCAGGATTGAGGCTAGCTGTCAGCAACGTGGTCTTAAGGGAAGTGCTTTGGACACAGACTGAAGCACTTTCAGTGCTTTAACTGTTAGCAACAAGAGAAGAGACCAGAACAGGCTTTACAGCTAAGGGCACCTGAAGAAAGTTACTTTTGCATGGGGAAGGAGGGAGGGAAGCCGAAGTAGCCACAGTTCAGAAGGTTAAGCCAGAGTACACTACACAGTAAAATAAACTAACGCAGATACTTCTTGTCAAAACACATTTTGACTTGACTGTACGACTTAGGATCAGGCTGTTTACCAAGCGTAAACTGAATTGCAGATGTCAGAAGTGGTCAACTTAAACTCACAATTTGATTTACAAAGTATTAAAAAATACAATATAAAAAGCCCTAAGAAAAGGTTAACATAATACATTAAAAATAAAGCACAAACCAAATTTCTAGGAAAGATGGAGCAGAAGAAACCTACCCTCTAACTTTTTTTTTTTTTTAAATCTCAAGCAGACCAAATGCAACGCATGTGGTTCACAACAATGTTCTGAGAAGTGAAAGGCTTGAATGCAAGACAGATCTTTTTCATACAGTTCAAAGCTATGATTACCCAAGATTTTTTATATTTTTATCCGAGAGGAAATAAATACGTTTTTCCTGGCTTCTCCAGAATACGACTGGGACAATAAGAGACCCAAACCATACGAAATAAGTTATTTTGTCCACAGGAAAACGCCATTAACGATTGCACCAAGGAATTCAACACAAGACCTAAACCCAGGCTACCCATTAAAACCAGGCGGTCATTTGACATTTTGAACAACTCACTTTCACCATCTTGAACGTAAAGAATACTAGAGGAGAAGGTCTGATAGCTTCACACAGGCTAGAAATCCATTAAGGGTTTTTATACGTATCTGGCTTAGGAATTCTGTAAGCCCCAAATATTCAGAAGCCGGGGGAGGTATCAGAGGTGCCGTTTCATTTTATATTCTTTCCTAAGCATCCACGTTCAGCTGCGTGGGAGAGAGCGTACGAGGGAAGACAAACCCTAAGCACAGCCGTTATGCTTTTCATTTCAGATTAAATTCTATTTAATGCCCACAGGACTATTTTACAATGACCTACCTTTTCCCCCCCCCTCAGTAAGGCAACTAAAAATAATCAGATTTTTAGCAACCGGAGCACCAGTATATTGGCCTAATGACCAAATGGGAAACCTGGATAAATATTTTCGCTCGTACCTTTTAACAAGGCACTGCATCTTTCCATAAAAATCGCTATCACTTTCTTAGTCATAGGCAATTTCAGCTTGCGTGCATTCCAGCATCAGCGTGAACATTCCAGGATTTTGGGAGAGGGGAGGGGTGGGAAGTGAGCTCTTCCTGCCTGGAGACCTAGCAATGCAAGGGGCAAGGCTGACAAGCTCGCCAAAACGCCGTACATCGCATTCATGCGGAATAGAAAGGGTTTGTCTTAGTCACACAGAGAACCTAAACTATGGTACCCCACAAAGGAAGAGACACATGGCGTATAAGAATATGTTTAGAAGTTGTAGAGATTACATCCGAAAAAGCTCGGGTTTTAACCCTTAGCTTGTTTTGGTCCAGTGGCAAATATGACCTGCTCGAATCAAGTCCAAGATAAATGTAAAAAAAAAAAAAGAAACAAAACAACAAAAAACCCATTTGGTTTTAAAGGTGCACTGAAATCATCAGAAACACGGACTTTCTATTCTAGGTCTGAGCAGTGAGTAGAAAAATAAATAAATTTTAATTTAAAATGTCAATGACAAGGACCTCTTCCAGAGCTGTTCACAGAGTGGGAAATAACACAGAAAATCCCTGCGTACACAAGCCTGCTACTCAGAACAGACCACTGAAAATAATAACCACAAAATACCTTTTGAATATATGGCAGTAATCGAACTGAAAATCCAGTCTGTGTTTCCAGAATTGGAAAGGAAGTTGCAAACAAGTATATTGGAACTAAAAAAATAAATAAACCAGGGCTTCATCTCACTGGTGATTTTTCTCAACCTGAGTCTTGCTAGAGCGCGTTATGTTGGGGCTCACACAGAGAGATCGCATCCCTAATCTAAGGGCAGAAGACAAAAAGCAAACATGAAACAATCCTTAAGAGCAAAGCCAACACCGAGCACATCACAAAACCTCTGGTTTTCTGCACCCAGACGCCATGGCTGTCCCACCGCAACAGAAGACCCGATCCCTTGTGACAGGATGCAAACCAACCTGATTGCCCGACCTAAGAAAGCAAAGAGGGGAAAAAAAATGAAGATGCTTCATACCGGCCCCATTTACATTAGAAATAAAAGTTTATGAATGCTGCAAGTGCAAGAAATGGAATTATGAGAAAAGCTTCAAGCACTAACCAGTCACAGAAGTAGGGGGGAAGGGGCAAAAACCCCCAAGTTTAGACCGCTTAAAAAATTCACGTGGATATACCTAACATATGCAACATAAAGCATAGGTCAAATGTGAGGAAAAATGCTCATCCCTAAGAGAGAGCATCACCGTGGCAGCGGTGAGCGCAAGGAAGGCTGTGGCAGGCGCCGGGCCGGCGAAAGCCGCAGGGAGGGCTGTGCCAGCCGCTGCGGTGGCAAAGCTGGACCGCTTCTGCTTCCCCTGCTGCCTTCTGTGAGCAGCTGGTCTTTGGCCTGGGACAGACCTGGAGAACCAGCTTCCTCGGACGCTGCGCGAACGCCTTCCTGGCTTCAGCCCCACAGTTCCAGTTCGTGGCATTTGATTCTCTACCTTTACCTGAAAGTGCAAATAAATCGCTGTTTTTGATGCACGCAGGTCTCTGGAGCAACAGCTCCTCCCTGTAACTAAGCAGTGCCCTGGGTGGCCCCAAAAACTGGGGTGTTGCAGTCTAGAAGGGAACAACCGGGCAGACCTGATCTTGCTGTAAGGGCTGGGTGTCAGGATTGGACCAACCCTTCCGACCCCTGTTCTATGAGCAACTTGGGAACAACACATAGATGCTACTTCTGTGGCAGAAATACATCACGACTGGCTCTTTGACCAGCCTTATACCTTCTGACAGCAATTTTGGTGATTAGCACTGCACTGGGAACCGTTTCTGCTAATTGCAAAGAGGAAAACATCGTATCTACTTGCTTCACCTGATGTGAAACATCAGCATTCATTAAGAAGAAAACATCAAGCATTCCAAAGCTAATATTTGCTTTTTAGTTTTTTGGGGGTTGCATATTAAATTCTGAAATCTTTATCAGCTTTACACTACAACAGAGCTCATAAAAGTTAAAGGCAGGAACCGTTCCTATTGAAAGTCATTTTTCCAAGCAAAGATTAGCTAACTCAAAAAAACCCTCTGATTTTAGGACAAACATTAAAGGAGAATCCATTCAGAGTATTTCTTTCTTTTTGCACGATTGCAAATCCAAGACAAAGTTTGACTGGAAACAAGAGGACGTCAGGACATTTCCTTAACCTTGCAGGACAGAACGCTGCATTTCTGGTTCACTTCAGGTACATGAGACACATACACAACGAAGTTCAGCGATAGATCGGAGGAAACAAAAGCAAACAGCAGGCTTGAAAGAGCAAGGTTTGGAAATTAAGAGACTTTTAAAAACCAAACTCAATTACACATTAAGCAATTGTCTAGGCACTCCAGTCATTCCTTCCATTTACACAGGTGTAAAACATTATTATTGCCAGAATTACTCAAATTCAGCTATACACGAGTCATTTCAGTTAAGACGCTTTCCCATGTTTCACTTCGCCGCACATCACATCCAGTTCCCGTATTTCACTTCGCCGCAGCACTTCCCACGGTCGCTATTACCGAGGGGCTGGATGGGGCATGGGTGGGATGGGGGAGCAAGGAGAGGGGGCCGGGAAGGGGGGAGCATAGGGCCGGGAAGAACACCCCGCACCGAGAAACAAATTTTTCAGTGCAGCCTTGCAAAGGTTTCATATGAGATGCAACACAACGCTAAGGCCACAAACGTGTCACAAACTGCAAATTCAGTGCTGCAGCAGTGCTGCAGGCAGAAAATAGAATTCAGATTATAAGAAAGTGTTGGTGGATGAGGGAAGAGCAACTGATGTCATCTACCTGGACTTGTGCAAAGCATCTGACACTGTCCCTCACGATATCCAAGTCTCTACATGGGAGAGACCTGGATTTGACGGATGGACCACTCGGTGGGTAAGGAATTGGCTGGATGGTCGCACTCAAAGAGTTGCACTCAATGGTTTGATGTGCAAGTGGAGACCGGTGACAAGTGGGGTCC
>NW_009625154.1:0-209 GCF_000690535.1 Cariama cristata | reverse complement strand
AGGTTTTCTTTGTTTCGGGGTCCCTCCCCCGAAACTTTTGTTTCTGTGGCCACCAGTAGGTCATCTACGTATTGCAACACCACTCCATTACCAGGTGGCTGTTCCCATTGCTCTAGATCTTTAGCCAGCTGGCTCCCAGAAAGAGTGGGGCTATTTTTAAAGCCTTGAGGCAGCACAGTCTATATGTGAGTTGGGACTTTCTCCCCGAG
>NW_009625153.1:60304-63279 GCF_000690535.1 Cariama cristata | reverse complement strand
GAGTGGATACTTTCCCCTCTTCTCATTTTCCGTCGCTTGCTTGCTTAGGTTTTACTCGCGCCACTCGCCCCGGTGGCCGAGGTGAAGGTGAGGGAGGAGGCGATGATTTTCACGACGAGGCTGGTGGCTGTTAAATTTTCCCGAAGCTTTTAAGATTTGGTTTGGAAATTGAGTTTGGGTTCCATGCGGGGTAGCGGGGTGGTGAGAGGGAAGAATATCCACATAGGAGGAGTACCGAAATCGGGGAAGAAAAATCTCTCGGAATAGATGAGAGCAGAGGAAAGCCCTCTCTGGTACACAGGTGTAAATTATTGTTGAGGTAAATTTAAGCACTTCATTACTCACCTACTGCAAATTGAAAGCAAAAAAAGTACTGATGTTTGTAAATATAATATAGGAATCAAAAATAAATTTCTGAGAGGGTTTGTTGATTGTTTGGGTTTGTTTATTATTAGCTACCATAAAGATGTGTTGGGTCTGGTATGTGGCCAAATCTGAATACCTGACCCACAGCTACTGTAAGGAAGGGAGCTCACCTCCTCCTAAAAGAGGAAGAATGGGTCTCCATCCTTGTCTGCTGTGTTTAGGAAAAGACTTCCCTCATAAATCATATTTGCTGTTTTTCAGGACTTTCTAGACTGCAGCAAAATGCAGATGACTTGATCGTGAAAATGTTTGCTGCTTCCGAAAGCAAAATAGCATGAGCTACATTTTTATCAGTGCCGCGTACTCTTTCTTCAGCACATTAGCCATCTTATGTGGAGTTGCAGGTAAATCACACTCTAATGACTTGAGAAAAAAATCATAACTAAGGGTCAAGATGTCATAAGATGAAATTAAAATACATTTCTGTGTTCTCCCATTTTTGTCAAAAGAATTTTTTTCTTGTTTAGCAATGACTATTGTCAATCAAGTGCAGAGAAAGGTGTGGGACAGAATATCTCTCACTGTCATTGACCGAATATTAAAAAGATGTCCTATTTAGAAACATGTCCAAAAAGTGAAAATAATTCTACAATTGAGGATCTGATATTTTTTTCAACTTGCCTTCATTTTTATATACATGATTGCCATTCATAACCCATAGAAAGAAAATCTTGAAACCAGTGAAATAAAGTTTGATATATGGGGTTACTTATAAGGTACTAGCTTTTATTTTACTCCCAGTTAAATTCAAGCTGTCTGCTTTAATTGATGTGGAAGTCAAAAAGATAAAACTTACAATCATAACTGAGAACACTTTAAGAAATTATAGGTCTGATGCAGTGCATTTACATTGTAGTCTTTAGCTGAGATTATCTTTTGTTCTTGGCAGCTTTGGTGAGCTGTCCATGAGCAAGGCAGTTATGTTTAAAATGTAACTGCAGAGTATGTAACCTGATGTCCTTTTGGCCAGCATTTCCTATGAGAAAGAGCTAAATGCAAGCTTTTAGGTTCAAGGCTATGTGCTGCTGCTGAGCAGAAGTCAGACATCTCTGGGACTATTTCTGAGTAATCCATGGAACAGTTAAAAATGCTGTTCTTGGTTTGTTATGGAAGCATTTTCCAGCATTGTTCCTGCAGAATGGTAAATAAAATAGTGAAAACTTAATTGCTTTGTCTTCTTCACAGTGGTACAAAGCTTCTTGTTTTCACAAAGCTTTGTATGACCACTGGTTTTTATCAACCTTCCTGGTATATTTCTCTTTCTTGGTATATTTCTGTTTCTTAGCATATTTTAAACTAAGTGAAGAGTTTTTACAGGTGCTTCCACACTCAAAGAAATAATTTGAATAGAGGGCCACAAGTAAGGTTTCAAACTCTTACCCAGATAGATGTGAAATGTGTTGTCTTAAATAATTAGATTAAGGCATGCTTGTAAATATATTTGGTTATCTTTTTCTGTGTTTAACTATCGGTGTCTGTACTTCTTGATTATCATTATTTCATCTGGACAGTGGCTTTGCAATATTCACGTTAATAAAACTGTGAATACATCAGTAGCAAGGATTTCTTGGCATTGAAAGAAATAGCGAAGATTTCTTGACCACTTGTAACAGCATTCTGTAATCTTAAGAACTGAGAGATCCTCTCCCTATTTACTAAAGGATGTGTAGTTTTGTGTGTGGTTTTATAAAATTAAAATGAGACTGGTGGTGGTTCCATTGATATCAAGTATTTGGATTTCAGAATAGTTTTCCATAAAAATGCCTCACTGCTGAAACTAAGCTGTGTTGGCCTGAAGGATACCTTAATGACCAGTTAAATGATAGAAAACAAAATATAGTGATAAAGATGGCCCTCATAACAGGGGAAGATTTCTAATGAAGTCCAACAGCCGTAAGTGCTGTTCAACATAATTGTAAATTATTTGGACCAGAAGGGTGACCAAGTTTGCCACTGAGATGTCTCGCTGTCTTTTGGCAAAACTGGCTCCATGCTGCAGAGAGCTAGGGAGGGTGAGGGTTTAACTCCCTATTTCAAAGCTGTCTGACAACTTGCGCATATTGCTCTGTATAATGCTCAGATAGACGGGGAGAAAGGTAAACCATGGGAACAGACAAGTACAGGTGGCTAAGGAGCAGTCCACAGCCTGCTTATGTGAATAAATGAGACCAAAGAGGCAACTTGTGAGGCTTGTACTCAGGGATTTCACATGGTCAGGACACTTTGGCCTACTGGCATCATCCGGCTTTCACTGGGATAAGTATTTCTGCACTGACTTGGGATGTGGATTGAGACCTTTAAGAAGATTTGTGCTAGATATTTTTTTCAGGGCACTTAGGACCCCCTTTGGATGTATAAAGCCAAGGCTGCTTCCTGTTCCTTGCATATGTTCAGTTTTGTTCAAATAAAAACCTGTTGAAAATTTTAGAAGGACGAAACTAAAAGAAAGACAAGCAGTACATGTACTATAAAGTGAAATAGGGAAACCATGTACTTGTCTGCAAGGGTTTACGACTTCAAGATTAGAGATGATGATGATGAGATGCAGG
>NW_009625153.1:52463-60273 GCF_000690535.1 Cariama cristata | reverse complement strand
TGGATAGGTATGGTGACCAGTGAGAGATCCCACAGCAATATTATGCATGTTTAATTGAAAAGCTTACATATTGATGCAACTTGTGTTCTAATTTAATAAATAAGCTAATGTTACAGACATTTAAATAGACATTGTGACAGAAGTAAGCATTTGCTGGAATTAAGGCATGAATTCTGGTAGGTGCTGAAACAGGTGGTAAAATAATTTACTGAATTGAAGCATCAAATGAGGAAGTGTAGAGTTTTGGCATAATATGCTGCGTGACCTCTTTATAATGAGTATCTGAGGTATTAGCAAACCAAGAAAGGAAGTCTCTTTAATTGAAGAAGATACTTTACTATACTAGCTTCATATTTAATGTCTTATGCTTTTTAATTAATAGGTTGAAGTCAAAGTTCAGCTGAAGTTTCAGTAGACCTTTTTTTTTGGTGGGTTCTCTTTGGAATGATGGCTGGGTAAAAATAGACCATTTTAACAAAACACCTTTTGTAAGCCATATCTGTATTTGAAGAATGCCTGCTTAGTATTGAGTTTCAGATGTAAATACTATAGAGAATTTTTTCAGTATGATTTATCAAACTTTATGGCTTCACAGGAAGAAGTATTTGGATGCCTCGTTTTCAATATTTTGTTAGGATGCTGTTTATTAGATGAAACGACTATGTCATAAAAACTGAATGATTTGTGGAGAGATCATGGTCTCTGGTAATGTTTATCGACCCACATCACTTCCTTTCTTGGAATAAAAAATGTTCTTATATAGAGCCTGAAACACAAAAAGAGAGTGCAGAAAGACAGGAGTTAAAGCACAGTATTAAATAAAAGCATTCTTGAGAGAACATGGAAAGTGAATGCGAATGTGGGCCTGAGAGATACTGAGTCTTCTTCCAATGTACTTTTTCCTTCTTTGTTCCACATAAATCTCCACCACACACTTATTATTCAGAAGAAAGAACATGCAACAAGAGGTGTCATGTTGGCTGTCATAATTCACTCATTTCACACTTACGTGTTTCAATATATTGGATATTAGGAATATAGTCTTGGAGTTTGGAGAATGTATTTTAGGGCTGGTGGGTGAAGAACCATGTTTCTTGATCAACAATGGCTGAGGAAGTGGAGGGACTTCAGAACTTCAGGGCCTCGCTGGAGATGCGAATGCCTCAGTTTTGATACAGCAGAAGTAGTCTCTTTTTCAAAAAGAGTGAACAGAATAAACAGTATGGGACCTCACCTGTATGGTACCCCCTTTCTGAGTCAGTTTATACGAGCTGAGATTACAGATTCCTTTTTGAGGGAGAGTTCAGAATACAAGCTCTTAAGAGTTTTTTGGTGGTGGGCGGTGGTGGTGGTGGTTTTTTTGGGGGCTGGGGTTGTGGTGGTTGTCTTTTTTTCCTGGTTAGCTTGTTTCTTCAGTTCTTAATGTGAAAAGTTCTGGGAAGTTTGAAATAAACTTGTAGAAGAAATCAACTGGCAGGATGTGGTGGTTAGTAATGAGGTGTAATAATACAGATTATTTCCATTTATATAAAATCATTGCATGACATAAGAGGAGAAGTTTTCCTAATAGCTGTTTCCACATGTGACACATGAACAGCTTTAGAGTACCTACCTTTGTTGGAATCAGGATTAATTTGACACAGGAGCAAGTTAAGCTGTGGTAATGTCAGAACGTCTGTGTTTATGCTTCGTAGTGTTTTGGCGAACAACCGCTTTCAGTGCTGCTTTCAAACCTGTTTCAGTTTAGCTTTCTGTTTTCTTGGCTGCCCTGCATGTGCTAGGCTGCTGGTGACTTACATCGCCATCCAGATTGATTTTTGCGCTTTCTCCTCTTCCAAGAGAGGAAGATGCAGTAAACAGTCCTATCTGAGCACAGAACTCGCATCTCATTTGGAGAATTTGCCATGGCAGTAGGCAGTAACTCTGTAGGAGAATGCATACAGAACTGCATGAAGACAAAGCTTGAAAATGCTCTGCGAGTGTATTAAATACAAAACGGGCATCCTAGCTGTGCTCTGGGCATCCCTCCAGGGTATGAGGGGCTGGACAGGGATTTTACATGTGATTGAACATAAAGGTGTCTTTTGTGTTGAATGTGGATGATGAACTAGATGTCAAGAAGGCTGAGGTCAGTGATGATGTACAGGTTTATGCCAAAAAAACAGAGCCTATTTTATTTTGTGGGAGGCTGAGCACCCTTAAAAGCCAAACTGAATGCTGTATGATAGTGTCACACTGTCAGACAGAAGAGCCTTCAAGCTGCCAGCTGCCCTGTGAGTATATGGTCTTGTTCTTTCCTTCAGTGCAAAGAATCACTACCAAGCGCCTGCCTGGTGGTGCTTCTGTATTTCTCTGTCCAGAACGCTTCTGTCTAGGTACTCATAATCTGAGTTCTGGGTTGTTTTCTTCTATGTTTCAGTTTTTACTTGCATATCTAGTTTCAAAAATGTCCTCCTTCATATCCGACTGCTTCCAACTCTGCCAGTGCACTGCATATAAGCCTTGCTACAAACTACAGTTTTGCTAGGTTGCCCTAGTACTTCAGACCTAGGGCAGGTTTATTCCTGAACATAGTGATGCATGCTTAACTGCTGAGTTTTTTAACATGGAAATAAGTTTTTACCAATAACTGAGCTTAGGGTGGTTCTAATTACATACTGAATTTTGAGGCATAGAAAGTGACTGCAAGGATGTTTTTATGATCTTTATCATTGAAAACCTCATAACGTTTTTCCAGTAATATTTTTAAACAACTTCTAAACAACATGATAGCTCATATCAGAGGTTGAATTTCTTTTTATTTATCGATTCTGAGCCTTGTTGCAGGAGCAATATGGTTCTATGACTTTCACTAATGCAACTGGGAGACCTGTGCTTCTGAACTGATAAAGCAATACTCATGTTGATAAACCAGCTCTGCAGTACTGGAAAGCTTTGCCC
Organism: Cariama cristata; assembly: GCF_000690535.1. Lineage (NCBI taxonomy): Eukaryota > Metazoa > Chordata > Aves > Cariamiformes > Cariamidae > Cariama > Cariama cristata. Next base: position 57,333 of record NW_009625153.1, on the reverse strand, counting down.
AGATCTCAATGAAAATGTGTTTATCGATTTTGGAATTCCAAAATACTACTCAAATATTATTTTCCCACTAATACAAGGTCATTTCCCAAGTCAAGAAATGAATCTGATTGAAGTTATTCCATGAAAAACAGATGAGGGTTTAGTGGGGAGAAACCTTGAGAAGCTGGACTGTTCCCTTTAATAGCATCTGATGCATAATGAAATTTAGGAGGCCTGCATGGCTGCATCACTCAGGTTGGAATTGTGTCAAACACTCAAAATTCAAGACTCTTTTGTGAGGTATGTGTCTGAATTTGGTTTTGTCCTTCTCATCCTCATGATGTTCTTGTTGCCTCTTGGCTCAGCCATACGGTGAGATGGGGAAGATGCGTTTGTTGCTGCTCTGGTAACTGTAGCCAGCTGGTTAGATGCTGTGGTGTTTGACTTTCAGAGCTACAGCTATTGGGTGGCAGCAGGCCAAATGCGTGCTGCTAAAATCATGCGTGCTCTTGCCAATGTCTTGAGGCAGAACTGTGCCTAATTCAGAGAAAGTTGCACTGGCTGCCTGAAAATGGGTATTGATAAGGGGTTTCAGAGAAGAATCCTGCAACCTGTAGAAAACAACCATGGGAAATGTCGAGGTTTTTACTGGCCAGCTGTTTTATATCCCGTCTCTTTTTGAGGTATCCATAGGCAGTGTTTTCACTAATATTAACCACACATTTTAAGATTGTTTAGAAGTACCTGAGACTTTTTTGAAATAAATCCCAAAATGTTAGCATCACCTACTAGTTTCCTCTTTCGGAAGTGAAAGCATGACTTTTGACTGGGAGCTGTTACCAGTGTATAGGTCATCCTGTTTAATGTTGTGGAAATTATTACGAGAAAAAGATCATGGTAATTTCTGCGGGTTTGGCTGTTGCATTTAGCAGCATTCTTTTTCACTTTCCAGGTGCATCCAGTGTCTCATTGCAAATTTACATTCTTTTGTTTGGAAATAGAAGTGTATAACTCATTAGGCAAATTTGGATACGTTCATTTGTTGAAGTAAGGCAAGTCAAGAGTGATCTGAGCAGTTTAATGAAATTAGTTTTGTGATACAAATATTTTGGAATGTCTGGAAGGTTTTTGGCTTTGTGCAGGGTTATGCAGCTCTGTGCTACTTATACTGAAAATACCTAATGTAGGGGTAGATCTATTTTAAAATATAATCTTAGTTTCAAGTTCAAGGTTGTCAAGTTTTTGATCCAGGTTTTTATTTGACCTGTATTACTACTACAAGCAGCCAATTAGGGGTTGAAGTTATGCTCTCTTACCTGTAAATTATGATTTTTAAAATACCTCACAGTAAGGTCCTTTCCAGTTTCTAGTCTGAACTATCTGTCATTACTGTAACTACAGATAAATCTGTAATTTTCTTTATTTTCTCCCACGGATCAATGTTTAGAAGTTAGTTAATGAAGCCAAATCGCTGTGCTGCTACATTGAGTCTCAGCATGAACAGTTTGTGGTGAAGTGTTCCTTCTTGATTAAGTATTTATAGATAGTGGGACTGAGAAAAGCAATTGTTCCCAAAGCTTTGGCATCTCTACAGTATTCTCATAGGAATAAAGATGCTTCAAATAAATGTGAGAAGGGATTTGCTGGCTGCTGGAATTAGACAGTTGTGTGATGCAGAATTTTCTTTTGATATCAGCATGGTGTTAAAGTGGCTCACTACTTTGCAAACTCGAAATACCAATCAAACAGCTGAATTTAAACAGTGTGATGGTTTTCTATTTACATAAAGTGAAAAAGACAGGAAACTGAGAGAGCTTGGGGAAGATACCCACTGGGTGAGAAGGATCATGTTTGATTTATTATTATTTTAATTGCCTAATGGTGCTAAGGGAGAGTCTAATTGAAGTCCCCAAAGAAGTCTTCAAAGGAGGAAAGATAAATATTGGAAAATGTTATTTATAGCCTTTAGTGTTTCATCTCACCCACATAAATACAAAAATTAAATACAAGGGCTGGATTACATCTTCTGAAGCTTTTCCTTTGCATAAGCAATGTAGAAGAGTCAAACACAGCTGCCCAGAAGGTAATAGAGGTGTAGGGACTTTGTAATGGCTGTGTTGCCTCCACCCAACTGCATATCCTGATCCTTGGGTTCTCGTGCTGATCTTGGCAGAACATGAATATAGGATGGACTCCTGTTAGGCTGTCGTGTTGTCTTTAGTGGGCCATAAAATGTGCCAGCATGTAGTTCAGAATTGTATTTTGATTTGGGATGATGTTTCTGGCAAAAAAAATAGCGTAGGCTACAGTCAGATACAATGTCCAAACCCTGTCAGGGGCAGAGTAAGGGTTTTCTTCTTTCAGCTGCTTGCCATTTTCCCCTCTTTACAGCTTACCGTCCTCCTGATCTGGTAATATGACTGCATATTTAATTGTTCTGTAACCAAGTTTACTAACAGTGATCCCGATTAGTCTAAAAAAATTTAATAATGAGTATTTTTTTCCTTAGATTATTTTAAGAAACAACTATGCCACTACACTTAGATTTAAAGGGACATTATGATGTAGATGGGGGGTAGTTATGCACAGTCCATAGAGGATAAGGGGAATAAGTTCTTATTTGACTTAGTTATAGACAGAGAAGATAATCTGACAGTTTTTAGGCTTAGAGATCATTATCTAGTGCATGAAAGAGAATGTCTCCCCCAAATATTTATTAATTATATACTTTGAATACATTTAAAATAGACCTGATGCAAAAAATTCAGGGTGAAGATCATGAAAAAGGAAAACACTTTTTGTTGACAAGACTGATTTTAAACATGTCATGGGAGGTGCTTTGTATCCCATTCAAACTTCCATTTGACATCTAAAATGGTCGCATTTAAAGTGTTTCCTTTATGAACAGTGGTTGTTCTGAAGTACAGTCAATGGCTTCAGTGGCTCTTCTGCCGAGTTTGCCAGAACAGCATGGTGTTTCCTGACTGCCTGGCAGTTCAAAAAGATAGACTGGAGCTTGTTTAGAAACTGCAAGATGATAATTTTGAATATGTTGAATGTGAACCTGGCAAATAACCATATAAGTTTTTTATTTTAATTTTGACAGAAAATAGAAGGAAAGAGAAATTTTAAGTTAAGCCATGCGTTTCTAGTATACAAATATACTGAATGATGTGCTTTATTTTACAGCTCTTTACTTGCCAATCTTCCATGCTGATTTGAAAACTGATCACAGAAAAAAAAAAGTCTGGAAACTAGAAAAAAGTTTTCTCTCGCTCTCCATTTCTTTGTAACTGATAACCTTCACAAAAGCCGTCACCTGCTCTTCCATAGAGGTTGGCCTTCTGATGATTTGAAATTTGGGTAGCAAGGTAAGGGTCGTCTTCCCTTTTTTCTTATGTCTAAAGTATTACGGCTTCTTTCTTCATGAGTTTCTTGGGAAATTATTTTATTTTCTACATCCTTTAAATGTCCTATTAAAAGGGCAACACAGGTAAAGCGGCTGGGGGAACTGGGAAAACCTCCTCTCCCAACTCTGTTATAGAGCAAATGTATTGATTTCTTTGGAAAACAGAGCAGAGCAGCATGTATGTGTCTTGCTGTCTGCTAGGATGTATATATGCTACTATTTCACTTAAAAGGTTTAGAGGCATTAAACAAATTCTTTATTTGCTTTTTGGTGATTTGATGGTAGTAACAGTTCTGTTCCCATTACATTTGTGCTGATATTTTTGAGCAATAATATGTGCATTCATTGAACACTGAAGTAATACTTAGATCTTCCAAACTATTGGGCATTTACTAATGTGCATGACGAATTGCTGCATTTCTTACAATTGAACAAATCTTGGCAGGTTTGGTATAATATTATGTATCTCTAACTATTGCTTAGGAGATTGGCATGCTTGAATACAATTACATTTGTTTAATTCAATTAAATGCAGTATGTTAGTATAGCAACATTGTTATGTTTCTTGAGTGTGTAAAAGTGTTTTTAATGTTTTTGTTGTTTTCAAAAAAAAGCGCATTCTTTTCAGTACACCTAAGTGTGAATATTTGTCAACATCTACAGTTTAATTATATAAAATGTAACAAACCAAATACACCCAGCATCTTATATTTTACGCAATAGTACTCTATTTTATAATCAGTTCACTTAGTTTCTGTGTATATATATGATCAGACTAGAACTACATTTACTTGAATCTTCAGTTGTATCATTCTTTCTGTCAATGTCTGAAGCAAATTACCTCCTACTCAAAGATTTTGAATGATGACATCTTAGCAGCACAAGTTCTCTGAGATTTCTGCAATAATTAAAATGTTTTGATAACAGTCCCAGATCCTGTACTTAGAAATCATCACTCTGACGACAGTTAAAAGAGAATGGTCCTTTGCAAAGTTGAGTTTTCAAGGGGTGGGGTGGGGCGAGGGTGGCGAAATCTGTTCTTGCTTCTTCTTTTTTCCTTTTTTCCCTCTGTTCATTCTGAAACTATGACTTGATGAATGTCATTGGGCTGCAATCCATTTATTCCATGTGGTGGTGGGAACAGAGAACTAGATATTTCATTTGGACTGAGTGAACCAGAGTCACTCTGAGCTGAGCCCCCACTGCCATCAAACTGAGATATTTTTTTCTTGATCATTTTTCTTTCTTTTGCTCGGCGATTCTGGAACCAGATTTTCACCTGCGGTGTTATAAATGATATCTGATTAATTCAAAGTAGTGGTCAACTTTTTACAGTAATAATAGCAATGAAAATACAGATGTTAAAAAAAAAATTATAAAAAAGACAAAACAAACCAAAAAAACCCCAAACAAAAAACCCCACAAAACCCCATAAACCCAAAACAAAACACAAAAACCCCCAAAAAATCCCACCCCACCCCC
>NW_009625153.1:48752-52448 GCF_000690535.1 Cariama cristata | reverse complement strand
CCAAATGCAAACCAAAACACAACACTGGATTAGAGCAGTGAATGATTTTTTTAGTTACTCTGTATTCATCATCTTCATCATAATCAATAGAAAATGTCTTTCTTTTCTTAGACCTGATGTAAAGTGACTTTGCTGTGTTATATTTAGGAACATAAGAATCATCTAATCTTTGACAGTGGCCTGTGTCATACTTTAGGAAGATGCAATTATGGAATAATTTTGAAGATTTCTTTACCATTTATGTTACAGATTAATTCAAACCCAAGTAGCAAGGGTTCTTTTTCTTTATTTATGTTGTGAGTGATTTTTGTGCGTACATATATTCTTATGTATTTTAAAAGTTTAGATTTTTTTTTTGTTACTAGACTATATATTTATGTATGTGTTTTACAGATACATATGTATTATGTCATGTATATAAATAGATATGTCAGCAGTACTTAATGACCATGAATTTCCGAGGCTAATTGTGAATATGTAAAGACTTCTGTCTGTTTGAAATCTACTTTTAGTTTAAGTATTTATAGTTTCATTCCTTACGTGAAAGTATGAATAAGTAGAAAACACCAATTTGTTTTCCTTATCATTAATTTTTTGTGTTCTTACTTGACATTTTTTGTTATATCCTTTAAGGTGTGTTGAATATGATATGATATAGAAAGTTGTACCATTGCTTTGTATTAAAAGTCTCATCATTATTTTCTAGTAAGAAACATTTAGCTTTGTCTGTCATGAGTCCTGTAGAAATGCAGATAGATGATGTATTTTGTCTACGTTATACTTGAAGGAAATTGGCCAGTCAAAAATTGGATGGCTTTAAGAGCAACATCTATGTAAAAGGAAACTGCTGATTTTATGCAGTGTCACTGGTTACTCCAGGCGTGTCTGTGTTCTAAATCAGCCAGCTTGCGTAACATTAAGGTGGAGGGTTTGAATCTTTCATTACTGCAGTTCTCTGAAAATTTTCCAGTGCGGCTATATCCTACTGTATGACAAACTTTAGCCCATCAATGATAGACTTGTGTTTTGTAGTTACTTTCTGGGGCCTCTTACAGTCTGCGGAGTGTAATCTATGTACTATTTGGGTCTAGGATTGAATATCACTGCGCTACAATATGTTTATAAAAATCCAGTGCTTGATCCTAAAGTACCATTGCTTCTCTATGCATCCTTATGCTTCCAGCCTCAATAGGTCCCCCTCTATTCCATGTTCTTGCACAGACTGAATGCAGAAGCAGAGGAGGCCACTGAAAGAGGAGAATATTTTAGAGAACTGAGTGTGTATATTCAGAAAGAACAAAAGTTTGTAAAATTCTAAAAAGAAAGATCTGTTGTTTAAATTTACCTGGGGGCAATAAATCTGGTTGCTAAGGTATGAGATGCCTTATTCAGTATCGCCAAATCTTCCCTTATCCTCCCACTGTAGCAGAACCATTGCAATTCTGTTGTATAAGGAGGGTTGGATTCAACAGTTACTATATTTGCAGACTGCAGAGTTGTGCTTCGTAAGTGTGCTCTCCAACACAGTGATTTTAGGAGATTCCTTATCCTGATTTCCTCTAGTCTTTGTATGAACACAGCCAAGATAGCTGGGCCCCTGCTCAGGGCACTGTCTTTATTCAGGGCTGAGCTTAAATATGTATCTGATATGAATGGATGCAGAGCTGCTTTCCAAAGAAGCAATGGATCTAAATATTTACTTGAAAATTTCCTGAATGGGTAGTCTTGACTACATATATGTGTATAACAGGCATAAAAATTTGGCACCAAATTTTATGGCCTAAAGAATCCTGTATATAGAGGGTGTGAACTACTGCTATAGGTGAAGTACCTGTGAACGTAACAGCAAAAAGAAATCCTAACTTTAAAATCAAAGGCTGTAAAAACTCCTTAAAATGTGCTGAAATCTAATGACCTGAGGAAGGATGTGGCTTGTGGAAATAGTGGCAATAAATTCATAACTAAAAATACGTAGATGTCTCATTTGATTGCTCTTTGAATGCTGATTCTTCATTTTCCTGAAATATACAGTTGAAATATATCCAATGCTTTGGATTTTTTTCTGGCCACCATTTTGTGTGATTGCAAGAAGAAATAAAATGGTGAATGTCATAACTGTTGGGAACATAGCTGAGATAATATTAAGCTGAACTGTTTAAATTCTAGCTGTCTAGCAAGCTGTTATGCATGTAAGAATAAGTACTTTTTCTAGCATAAATGAATTCCTAATGTTAGGTTACCCAGAATTGCAGGTTTCTGTCAAATTAGCCTATTTATGAATTTGTATTTGTGTAGTGTATTCTCTGTGTGTCAAACGTACTCAGAAACTATCTCATGGTTGCCTTCACACTGCTTTTTGGATGCAGAATGTGAATGCTGCTCATGTCCCCTGGCAGTAATGGTGTCTGGTGAATGGGTGGGTACAATGATGGACAGTCTCTGTGTACCTGTCTTTCAGATAGTCCCAGATTTGCTGCAAGTTCTGACTTTCTCCTTATTGTAATATATCTGTTGCAGTGAAATTCCTTCTCTAATTCTAGTCTCTGATGATCTGTGTAAACAACTCGGTACTTTTCTTTTGTTCTTGTTTTACCTGTTTAAGAAAGAAATATTGTTAATATGTTGAATTTTATTTTCTTTAGCATCTTTCTTTCAAACATCTCAAACATTTTACAGACGTTAATTGAACTACAGAGTACTTGCATGGGATTGCTTTCTGTGTTACAGAGAAGGAATATGAGGTGCAGGGTGAATAAGTGAGTATTGGTTATCATAACTGTCTTTCCCTCTTTATCTCCCTCTCTTTGTAGACATACATTTAAATGTAAAGCTCTCAAGTGAAAAATACCCTGAAGCATCTTACGTAATTCATAGCAGTACGTAATTGATGCTGGCTATATTTGATCTCAAAGGGTTTTCATTTCAGTGCTCATTGAAGTGACTTCCATGTACATGTGGGCATATATACACAGGATTTCAAGATTGAAGTTCAGTCATGATTTGTTTAGTTGTACCGTGTCCTAATTCTTTCTTTGAGTTTTTAAAGATCACCTCTCTGACAGAAAGAAATGTCTTACTAGAAATGCTTTTGCTTTCTTGTGTGGCCATAGGACATGCTTATAAGTTCAATAATAATTTGAATTTATTTTTTCAAAAAGGTCCAGTCTTGCAAGATGCTGAGTGCCTGTAGAGGGATTCCTGGGGATACTCTGTGTGCTGAGCTTTCCTTTCTAGTTGAAGGCACTTGGCAATTTGTAAGATGAGGCAATAAAATACTTGTAAAAGGATTTCAGTATCATCCTCTCTCTAATCTATAAAAGAAATATTCTTGGATATATTGGATAAATACTGTTAAGAGAAGCATTACTTGATATTTAGAAGATCTCTCTCATTTCATAGACTTTTAAAAGTCTTCATGTAATAATAATACAGAGAGATCACTTTTCAACTTATTTGTTCTCCTTTGCACTTTCAACAGCCAACTAGATAGTTTTCCTTTTTCTTCTGATCTTCCCAGTTTTTTTTTTGATGTGAGTTTTCTGGGACAAACTGTAGGACAAAGACTCCTTTAAAGTGGTTCCCTAAAATCCATTGAGGTGTTAAGATGAAGCACACGCCACACAAAGGAGCGACAAGGAGATCTTATCAAGAACCCCTTTCACATTCAGAAACACAAGCCAATTGGTTTGGAATTTA